>NW_020862945.1:0-31207 GCF_003713205.1 Coffea eugenioides
CGTACATTCATCCATTCCATTCATTCATGGTTATGAAAGCAAGTAGACATGCCAAAACACGTATAAACACATAGCACATAACATTTAGCATGCTCGACTAGATGCAAGGCCCTAACAAAGCAATTAAACATGTAGCAACAAAAACAAGCAAACAAGGGGAAGGGAAAAATGGACCAGATGCTCTCCGAGCCCTATCTATTACAAGCCAAGAGGTGTACACATACCCCATAAAACATAAAGGGAAAGGGGAAATGGACCAGATGCTCTCCGAGCCCTATCTATTACAAGCCAAGAGGTGTACACATACCCCATAAAAACATAAAGGGGAAGGGGAAATGGACCAGATGCTCTCCGAGCCCTATCTATTACAAGCCAAGAGGTGTACACATACCCCACAAAAACTTAAATAAAAGTAAAAGCAAGTGAATGCACGCAAGGAGGTAAGGAAAGCGGAGTAGACATGCATATTCACATAACACGTAGGAGCACGTAGGGGCGAATGAAGTGTAAACGAAGGATAGAGTGTACCTCCCTTGAAGCGACGCCCTAACGTAGTGAAATTACTAACTTACCCTCCAAAACAATAAAAGGGTCAAGGTACCACTTTAATTATCGAATAATCACATAAAACAAAAAAATTAAACACGAAAATGAGAATCAAGCACGGAATGGAAATTAAATATGGAATAGCCCATGCGTGTGCAGGCAAGACTCGGTTTCCAATAAAAGGTCTCAAGAATCTAAAATGGAGTGCTAAGTTGAATGGCTTAAAATGGAATCCATCACAATCGAATGCAAAAATCACAGAAAGGAAAAACTATCACAAAAATTATGGGTAAATAACAAAATTATCTAAGAAAAACTAAATCAAATGAAACCAAGACTCTAATTCCCAAATTATTAAGCTTTCATGATTTTAGCCTAGAAATCTATTAAAAACGTCTATAATTCACATGAAAACATGTCAAGGCCAATTATCATGTAAAAGGGATTCAATTGCAAACATTAATCATCCATATGAATCCAATTAGCACATTTAAGCACTTTGAAGGTTTAAGAGTGATGAAAAGGTCAAGTCATGATTCAGATTGCAAATTCTTTAAGACTCAATTGCAAGAAATTAAAATGAAATTGGGCCCTAGTGCAACAAAGGGGGACTTGGGGGATCAAAAAGCAAATTTCAGAAAATATTTCCATGCAGCTCATGCAATCCACGAAGAGAAAACGGTCGTCTGCAACATTTCCCTTAAACTTTCAGCAGCCAAAATACACATCCGGATGCAGCTTGCTTTGAAAACCAATTTCGTGATCAAAATCATGGCGTGAAACTAAACACTAAGGCCAACTTCAATGATCAAACAA
This sequence comes from Coffea eugenioides, assembly GCF_003713205.1. NCBI lineage: Eukaryota > Viridiplantae > Streptophyta > Magnoliopsida > Gentianales > Rubiaceae > Coffea > Coffea eugenioides. The sequence continues at coordinate 1,363 of NW_020862945.1, forward strand.
ACAAGAAACATAACAGGAACTAATGCAGCAAAACAAAAACAAATTCTGAATAGGATGTTCATGTGAGATGATTCGATAATCTGAAGTTCGTTTTCCAGCAAAGTTCAAACATGATCCAAACATTTCAACATGCAAACTCAACAACCAACCTTCCCTTGCTTCCCTCAACACAAGATCAAACATGAAACTGAAGTGCCAAACCCAACTAGTGACTAAGGGAAAGGAAACGCGGCAGAGAAAAGAAAGAAAAAAAAATGCAGCAGCTTTCCCTTGCTGCGTTTTTTCTTTGAAGTACACAACTCCTAGATATTTGGCAATTTCAGCAATATCATACCATGAGTTTTCGGACTCCAAAGTACATAAAAAATGATCTGCATTCATGCTAATTTCTGACCCAAACAAACCAGAAACAAGTTGCCAATATCAATAACATTTCTGCATTTTTAAATTGCAACATTGCCGCGACTTCAAGAAACTTTCGGCCAACCAGATTCATGCATTTTTTAGCAAAGTGTTTGATCAATAGTTCAAGCATTGTGAACCCCAAACGTGCAAATTAGCATGCTACTCAAGTGTAAGGATCAATAAACAGCCACGGCAAAGGGAAGAAAACAGCACAGAAAACACGACAGCCTTTTGTCTTGCTGCTAATTTTGCAGATTCCAGCTTGTGCAGATTAAATGCCAAAACATTATATTAATCATTTACCCATCCCATTAAACTTCAAAACACTTGATTAATACCACACCAAAGGTAGGAAACAGAATCATTGCATATCAAACGGACAACAGGGAACAACAGAGAGATGAAAACAATTTCGAATGAGTTCTGGGTTGTGAATGCAACCATTTCCATCTAAGTGTAACTAGTGGCTTCAAACAACCCAACCGTGGATCAAAGTGGCAATGTGATCACTCATCCTCTCCAGCTCTTAGCTACCCAACCCTTGTGTTTAAATGTGACAATAGAGGTACAGGACATGCAAAAATCTGGAAAAATGTTCCGCAGCCTTCATGCTTTGGACTTCGGCAATATTGCAAGGCAGTATGAACACCATCTAACCCCTACTCTGAACATTCTAAGGCTCCAACAAAATAATGGACCAGGTACAAAAAATAACAGGGAAAGGTAAACAGCAAGAAACACCATCACACATAAACGACCAGAAAAAAAAATCAAACGAAGCTGTCCGAAAGTCATATGCCGTTTTTCTGGATTCGTTCATTCAAACACAGCAGAATCAACCATGAACGTTAAACAGAAGCATCATAGATTCGTCATATACCTCCCACAGCTAAACACAAATCCTACCCCTTCAAATTCCAGCCCAACCCAACGCAGATTTACAAATAAAACTCGCATGGAGGACGATAACAGACGTAAAGGCAGAAACTTTTCTGCATTTTGAACATAGCTCAACAACTCGTAAGCAAACTCTCAAGTGGAAAGCTGTTACCTTTGGGTTTCTTCCTTCCCGGCTGAGGCTTGACACAGTCAAAAGATGAGGTCTTTATCCTCCCTCCTTCCCGGCAATCAGTTTCTTTCCTCCGCTGTCCTCCCTTTCCTCCACTGTCGCAGCACTCTCACGCTCCACTCTTCTCTTTTCCCACTCTCTCTCGGTCTCAACTCTCTCCTCTTTCTTTCCCCGTTAGCTTTTTCCCTATAGCCGTTCCCTTTTGTTCAAGATTTCCTCCTACACTAGCTCTCTGTGCTTTGTTTTTGCCCTGAAACTCCCTTCTCCCCAAAACCCTCGCTCAGTTTTTCTTTTGGCCTGTCGATGCTCTCCCAAAAATCCCCCTTTCGGCTGCTGCTTCTTGTCCCCTTTTATATGGAACCCAAGGACTCTTAAACCCTCCACTGAATGGTCAGGATGAAGGCCAGCCTCTGCCTTCATCCTGCCCTTCAGTGGCACGCACGAAACTAGCCCTTTGCAAGCTGCCAAAAATGCAGCTTGCAGGCCGCGATCATTCTCTTTTTTTTTTTTTTTTTTTTTTTTTTTTTTATTAACAACTTGAAGATTACAGAAAATATAAATAATAAAATAACAATAACAATAATAACAAAATTACACAAACCAGGTAATAATAATAATAACAAAACAAAAATAATTTTAAACAAAAGAAACTAAACAAAAATGGCCATTTTTTAAAATTTCCAATTTTTCATTTTTCCATCATTTTCTTTTCCTCAAAATAACTTAATAAAAATAACTAAAGTGCCCAAAGACTGAATTTAAAGAAATAAACATATTTTTGTGAACAAATTTTCCTTTTTCCCTTTTTCTCTTTTTCATTAATTTCTTTTTCCTCCTTTTTATAATTTTGCATTTTCATTTTTCTTTCAAGAAAGCATTGAATAAAAACAAAATGACTAAAATGATTTTTCTTTTCTTTCTAAAAACTCTATAAACTTAAAAACTAAAAAAAACTAAAAACTAAAATCTAAAACTTAAAAGTGACTAAAACCCTAAAATGACAAAATAAAAATGAATAGACAAACTAAAAGGGCAAAAATGAATAAAACTAAAATAAAATAACAACTAGAAATGCAAAACACACAACAATGAACTAAATGCAAGCGATCTAAAATAAAAATCATGAAGTAGATGCCACATACAAATTATTCAAAATTTGGTGTCTACATGGGGCCTACTAGCTGGGATACGCGACTTGACCTTCCCATTTTTGCTATACTTGATCTTTGTGTAAGTACTCAGGCCGTTTGTTTGTATAAGTTGCTTATGTGTTTTGATATGAATGTTAGGGTACTTAGGCGAGGGTGTACTTTATAACACTCGACCTAAACCCTAATTTGTACCTGTGTTTATCTATGAGATGCATATATATGAATCATTTTGATGTTGAACCCTTTGAACTTGTAGCTCGGGGTGACTTTTGTGAAATTTGTAAAATATGAAGAAGTTGTGGGCCCGATCTCAAGACCTAGACGGACTATTCGAGCCGGCCAGGGCTTGGTCGAAGCCAGTCCAACCTAGTCTTAAGATCACTAAGTTTGTGGTTCTGTGAACCAAGTTTGTGAACCGAGCTTGCGAAGCAAGTTAAATTTCGTTTCGTTCGCTCGAGCAAGTTTGTGAGGTGACTGGCCAGTGAGGGTGATAAGGTATACGGTGGGAGTACAAGTGGAGTTCTACGGACCCTTATATGTAGTCGACGGAGTGTCGGCAGGAGGTCACACATGGCAAATGACTTGGCTTTGGAGCCAACCTGTATCCTCCACTGTGTTGTTACTTTTATACTTGTGATTTGACATCTTTGTGATGTACTTGTTCGTTTTAAATGTCAAATTTACGTTTTACCCCTGTTTACTTACTAAGCATATAGCTTACCCCTTTCCCTTTGTTTTTCTTTGCAGGGGCCGACGTGGGGAACTCCTTGGCACATTCACTGGTATAGTTAGGTTTGCTTGTAATAGTTGGATAGTTAAGATGGTTATTCTTATTTTAGTGATTTGTGTAAGGACCCTTCTTCGGGTCTATTTTCTGATTTTGGTTATTATCATAAGGTGATGTAGTAATCTAGATAACTCCTTTTGAGGATGTAAATACTCTTTTGGGATTGAAAATATTGTGAATAGTACTCTTTTGGTTTATATAGTTTTATTAGCTTTGTGTTTTGAGTCCTGGCGCGAGCTAGGCAGGCGTCCCGCTGACACCCTCGGGTTCGCCCTTGGGAGAAGTGGGGGTGTCACAATAAGTGAGTTGAATTAAATACATCACAATTATATCTCTAAATTTTTATAAAATTTCATAAAAACACTTTTTATTGGCACAACATCAACATAGCATAAGTAGCATCTCTTTATTAAATAAGTTAGAATCAGATAACAATATACTGATAATACATAAAAAAAAATTAGTGGAAAAAAGAAGAGTTCTAGTTTTGAAATATAAGCTTATTATAGTTACTACTACACCAATTCTTGCATTTTTTGCATGTAGGTTTCAAATTCTTGTAGTTAGCGATTGTGATAATAAAAACGAGTAAAGGTGAACACCATTGTGAACTGCTTTTAGGATTTTGTGAAAGTTATATGTTTTGTTATCTATCTCACCCATTAAAATCCAGTGTTCTAATACTATAGCTTTAAAATATTTATTTTAGTATTAAGTATACCTTGATAATCATTCAATGAATCAAATAATTTTACAAAATACCAACTTCATTTCAAACTCAATTCATAACCTATTGAAATGTAAAAAAAAAAAATCAACTTAATTTATAAATAGTTTACATTCTATATATTTTAAAGAGAATTTAATTAGTTGTTCAATTATAACAAAAGATAAAACTCATTATCAATTAATTATTGACAATGTAAAACAATTATATACATATATTATACCAAATTTGAGAGTAACTATTCAAAAGAGAATAAGTATATGAGATATTAGTGACATGACTTATTGAAATAAAACACAAAAAATAAGAAAAGAAGTTTAATTAGAATACTACCCATTTAATATAATTTTGTTCTAATTTGTATCTCAATTCATGGTAAAACCTTAATTCATTATTTAAATGTAGAGGAATGTAATCATATCAAAACGTTGGGGGCCAAAACTGCAAGTCGAAGTTTTTGTCTTATAGCAATTTGATATTGGCCGTTAGTTATTCTTGAATTTTTGTTAGTTATTGTAAATGTGCCTAAAATGAAAAACTTTAGGGACCATATTTGCTCACTACTACAAAAATGACCTTTAGTCACACACTTAATATGACATTTTTCTAAAAGTGTCACAACAGAAAGTTAAGGTAACATGCAGTAGGGAATGTCATTAAAGTGACAAAGAAAATGAGGAGTACGACGTCGTATCATTCTGACTTGTCCAAATAGAAGTAAAAAGTGAAAAACAAAAGCGGGAAAGGGAATGGCGCTACACTTCAGCGCCATATTTTTTGGGGAAAAATTCTAATTACTCCGATGAATCCAATGAACTTTACTCTTTGTTCATCCTAGTTCTCTCTCCTAAAACCTTCAATCACGTTAACTCTCTCTGTAAAAAGCCAAAATCCTTCACCCCTCTCACAACCGAATCCCTTGTTTCTTTCTCTTTCTTTCACCCGATTTTTAATTCTCCCCAATTTGAAGACAAACATGTGAAGGACTTGTTCTCCTACTTACAACAACATCTGAAGGAAGATTACTACCAGGTAACCTATACATTTTAGACAAAATTGATAGCTTTTTTTTTTATTACTTTATTTCTTCTCCGGGGACTGCGTGGGAAATGGGGCAGGAGCAAGGTGGGTGACGGAGAGGGTGCCCAGGCAGTGCTAGAAAGACATGAACGTGGTTGAAGTGCCCACGTTTTTGTTCATAAGAGATGGAGAAATTTGTGGGAGATAAGTGGGATCTGGCAAGGGAGAACTAATCGGTGAAATTCTTAGATACCAAGGAGTTCGAGTGACTTAGGTCAAAAGAACAAACTGGAAGATTCACCAGCAAATTACACAATTTAATTGGCTGTGTGAAACTTTGTAACATAAAAGCAAAAGGGATATAGCTTATTTATTTATTTATTTTTCTGTTTGTATAACTGCGGCCCTTACTTTAGTTACTTATTTCATGTGTTAATCAAGCTTTAATTTTATCACGCCACAATTCTGTTTTAAGACCGAAAATCATATTTGTTTTTCTCCTTTTGGTTCTCCATCGGAACTAGAATCGAAAGCTTTCAATTGGAGTCGATATGCCATAAAACTGAAGCTTTATTTACTCAATTGCAATTCTGATAGGAAATCCTACGCAGGATTAATAGCAAGCAACTGATGACTAAAATCGAAAATCCCTTAAATATTCCATTTGCTAAGATGAGGAAAAAAGGGGGCTAAGGTTATTTGCTAGGTATTCCATTTGCAAGCTTCTTGAGAATTTTTTGGTTGACATGTATGTTAAATATGTGCTGATTCTACAACGCTTTCTCATTTGGTAATTTGCTAAATGCTAATAAAGACTATAAGCGTGGCTAGTGGATTTGCCTAGAAACATAGTAGTTATTTGGTTTTTAGCAATTGTCGATACTAATATTGATATCTTTGTTTTAGATTGAAGAATTATTGTTGAGGTGTCAACCTGGTTTTTGACTTGTTAACATTTGCATTATTGGTATTGAACTTGATATAGAATGCTCTATCCGTAAGATTCTAATGCAAAGTGCATCTTACATACATAGCATATATCAAGTGGTGACTAAGTCAAGCTTATTCCATCAATGCAGTTTCAAGTTTGTAGCAGCCATCATCTTCGATTCCATCTAGCGAGCATTGATCGTTGATTCCCTTTCCACTTGGAGCAAATTGGAGTTGTTGGTAACCAAAATTATACATTAAGTTTCTGCTACTCTTAGGTTACCAATACATTAAAGTTCATGGCAGTTATTTTCAATTGGATAGAACTTCTATTGCTGATTAGTTGGGTTGCTAATATTTTGTCCAAGTTCTCTATCTCAAATTGATATTGGCTACATTATTGGACTAATTTTGTATTCCGTAGACTGTTATTCTTTTGTGCCTACCATCTGTTCGATAGTTTGTGTCTTACAATCTGGAATTGAACTTTTGTTGTCTTTCCTTTTGATATCATTCTGTTTTGATACTTTTGGATTAGTTCTTATTACTCAAAAGTCTATAACACCTGGATATGTGAACATTCTGTTTTGATATGTCTAGAACACTTGGATTAGTTCTTACATTCTGTTTTGATACTTGGATTAGTTTTCTTATCTAAGTAAATGTTTGATGCAAAAATCAGTAATAGTTTAGGTAGAATTATCTTGTAGATGCTAATGAAGCTTTCTTTTTTTTTTTTATATAATTAGAATCTGTGTGAACATGGATAAAAGATGGATGAGTATGTCACGATCAAGTGATTAGTATAAAGCTGGTTTAGAAGATTTTCTTGATTTTGATGAGTATATGCTGCTCACCATCCATTGTTTGATTTGTTGCTTTTCACTTTATGTCTAGCATGAGGAACAGAGGAAATGGAAAGATTAGGATATTCCTGTTGTATAAACAGTAGCGTTCAATTGCAGTTTGTATTTTTTCTGCTACAAGTTCAGTTAGGTTGATTCAATACCTGTAAGATTTTCTCAATAGTATTTATCCCAAGCATTTTCTAGTACTAGCTAACCAGTAAACCTTCATTGAATAACCTAGATCTGGATTACATTTTACTCTTTTGGTTTTCTAATTGACGTTTATTACTGATTCCTTTGTAGTGTTTGTCAAGGGCACTGCACACTGAGAACCCAAAGTTGCTCATGGCAGCCTCTGCTGTATTCCTTCCAATCCAACCTCTGATGGTTTCTGTAGTGCATACTGGGATGATGGAGGTAATAGGCGTATATGCATATTTATGAGTTGATTCATAAGCCAGTATGCAGTCTATTCTAAGTCTTGTCTTTTGACCCTCTTAAGTGTAACTAAGGCCTGGGAGGCTCGTGCCTTGGCCTGACCTAAAGTGTCTCTCACTTGTTTGAAATCTAATATTGTCCAAAGTAGGTTATTTTAGCATTTGGTCAGATTGTAATTGATTAGTAGACAATATATCCATATGCCACTGATTATTGATTCATGAATTTGTCTTTACATCATCAATGACCTCCGCATCCTTTTTAGAACCCAAAAAGATGAAGCCAAGTTAGCTGCCTAAGTGATCTGTCAAATGTGTTTCCTAGTCCTACCATCATAATACCTAAGAAGTATAAAATATAGTCCACAATTGACCTTCCTTGGGCCTTCTCAGTTGCTGCACACGCTGTCCTGGATCCATTGAGATTCCATAGCTTGCAACATACGAGTTTAAACCTAGTAATCTTTTTATCTTATCTTTATCATTTGTTTAACTTAGTTTTTATTTATTTTCTAACATTAAAACTGTAAAAGAAGAGTTGTAGATGTGATTTGTAACTCCTATTTCTTGGTTTATGACACTTGTAGATGAATCTTGAAGAAAACTAAAGGATCCTTGGGTCAAATGGCTATTTTTTGAAGACATTGTCAAGGCGTTTTTTGTTGCGCTCTTGTTGAACTATTGCTTCTTTGATATGTATTGGCAATGCTACTGCAATACTCATAACTGTTGAAAAATCTCTAAATTACCATGTAATTTGTTGACATAGCAGCCATGTAAGTTGCTTGGATGATGTACTTTTGCACCAGTTTGGTTGATTGTATTGCACTAACTACTATGAAAACGTAAATCACTTTGGTTTTCTTTTATAAGGTGGTACTAATAACTTTATTATTCCAAAAATTAGAATCTACATTGTGCAGGCAGGATGAAATTTGATTTCTACTTTTGGGTATAAAAATCCGGATGGTATACAGGGCTAATGCAATATGATGTATTGACACTTAAAAGTGTCACCACTTCGATTTTTGCGGTTCATAATATTCACAAAATTTCATGTTAACAAGTGTCAGAACAACCTAATCTAGTTACACCATAAAAGTGTCATAATATTTCATTCTACTTATATTGCAAATGTGTCATAATATCTTATTGTACTTACACAATAGAAGCGTCAAGATAGATCCAATATATGACAGTTAAGAGTATCACTTTAGATTCATATAACCTTAACTCTTCTCTAGCATTTCTTGTCATTTGAAAGTGTCATTAAAACGATAAATAATGACGTTTACAAATGCCAACAGAACTATAAATTATGACTCGTTTAACTGTCATAAAACTTATAGTGACGCTGAAATGGACGACGTTTCTAGCACAGCGTCATTATAGATCAAACGTCATTACATCAAGCTATAATGACGCTTTTAAATGTCATAAAAGGACATTTTTGTAGTAGTGGCTCTCAACGAAACTTTAAGGACCAATTTAGCGCATAGGACAAACATTAGGACTAAAACTATAATTCTTCCTAAATTATATGCACACATTCTCGATGGAAAATCATATTTGACACTTAAAAGTTCGTAGCTATTGCTACCTAATTCGACTACGCTAATTAATTACAAAGTTTTTAGCATTTTTGCATGTCACTTTTCTTTTTGGCAAACTCCATATATGGAGGAGAGGATGCCACCTCTGATTTATTATTAAAATATTAAAAAAAGAAGGGAGACATAAATCATACCTCCAAAATACAAAGCAAAATTAAACCCGAAACAAGGAGTACTACTCCCTTGTAAAGCCTTTTGATCAACACTACCTAATTGAAGGCAAACCTATCCTCTAATCTATAAGCTCCCTAAGTCAGCAATGGAAGATCTGCAGTAGATTGATATCCTTAATACTAGTGTCCAAAGCATCAACATCAGAGAGAATATCAGGAACTTGATTGGCTTCTCGGAAACGATGAATAACTTACATGAAATGGAACTTACTGTGCAAATCTAGTGTATTTCATAATATATACTCCATGGACAAGCTCCCCCATTGAGGATATGAACTGAAACCATCAAATGCAGCTCAATCTGAAAGTTTGTGAACCCATGAACAACACACTGCTGAATTCCTACCAGCAATGGTCGAGTCTTTGATTGAACGCTCGTGGCATTTCCAAAATGAGAAGAAAACGCAAGCAACAAATCACCATTGTCATTCCTAAGCACCTCCCCTCCTCCACTGAGACCTGGATCCCCTTTGAACAGACGTCTGTATTCAATTTAATTGTACCAAAAGATGGACGCAACTGCCTAAAAACTTTGTAAGTAAATTGTTATTTAAAGGAAGAGACTTCGACATAGAAGTGCTGCTAAGAAATATTTAAAAAATGCTTGGGGAATTGCAAACTAAATAGATCCTTAATACCCTAAAATATTCTAGAACAACAGCTGAGAATTCCAACTAGATCCCCTTAAAACATATAAATTACGCATCTTCTAGAGGAGCCAGCAAGTTAGACATGGAGTAACCTGATGGATAAAATCAAGATACTTGTTCTGACAATCACTATACCACCAGGCCGCAACAGTAGCTCTTACTGATGAGCCAGTTTGAGACTCACAACATACTGTCCAAGAAAACTTCCAAACACGAACTGCTAACTCACTTGAGCCGAAAATATGATCTAGAAATTCCAAATTTGATTCCAAGCAGCAGAAACACTTGGAAGGACCATGGAAACAAATCTTCATTAATGTTGAATCCAAAGGCTACCTGTTGTGCAATAAATGAAGCAAAAAGAAGGAAATCATCAAAGGAACCATTGGATGCCAAATCTTACTAAACATAAAAGAACGAGGCAATTATTCATGGACCAGTTGGAATGCAGACTTAAAAGAAAAGATGCTAGTTTGATTTGGAGACTAGACCATGACATCCTCAATATTAGAATCAGGAAAAGGAGTTCCCAAAATATCAACAAGAATATCAATGCTGCAACAAGTTAACATTCCACACTCCATGCAAAACCAAAATCTCTGACTCTAAGATCCGACACATTGTCCAAATGAGAAGCAAGAGCACCGGTCCCCAACCAATAGTCAAACCAGAAATTACAATTTCCTGCTCTTACAATCCAACATATATTTTGCATTGTCAGCTTGCTAACCTGCAACATTCTCCACCAAATATATGAGCAAGAACTCGGTTGATCAACCATGCAATGATGAGCTCGAGGGCAATATTTTGCTTTCATGAATTATCCCTAAACGAAGAGTTTTAACGGAACCTCCACCAGAGCTTATTGGAGAAGGCCTAGAAAACTTCCTCTAAGGGCTAAATTCCAACTCTACCTTTCTCCTTAGCAACACAGAGATTCTTCTACTTAAACCAGTGATATTTTGCATCCCCATCTATAGACCCCCAATGAAAGTTTGAAAACTAGCGCTCAATGAGCTGAAGCACCACTTTAGGAGGTAAAACAGAAAACAAGAGATGGATTGGAATTTAAGACAACACGTGATTAAAACTATCTTATTCCAAATGACAATAGGTGATTCTTTCAATAATTCACTCTTGAAATTACTGTGTTACAAATATCTACAAAAAATCCCACTTCCTCCTACCAACAAATAAGGGGCAACCAAGATATCTAACTAGAACTCCCTTATGTGAGAAACTTGTTACATGATGTACGACTTTTCCTTGATACCACCAACTTCAGGTGGACCATTAAGCAAGAGTTGTAGAAAATCATAGATTAATTAGAAGAAGAGGCTGAAGATATTTTCACTCTCATAAAAATTAATGGTTTCCATGATCATTTTCAAAGAAGAAGAGGCTACACTTGAGAAAAATTAGAATGTCATCTACATAGGCAATATGACTTACCATGGGACACCCTCTGGGTACTTTGAATGGAACAATCTTGATTGTAGAAGCAAACCATTAAGAGACAAAGAAAATACTTCAGCAGTAATAATGAACAATGATGAAGATAGTGGATCATCCTAGCGAATAACTCTTAAAGCTTTAGAAAACCTGCAAAGAGAGCCATTAACAATTGCAGAAAATCATAGATTAGAGATAAGGTGCCAAATCATGTCCATCCACCTTTCTCCAAATCCAAATGTTTGAAGCACTTTAATTAAATAAACACAAGAGACTCTGTGATATGCCTTTGTCATGTCCAGCTTAAGGGCTACATTCTCACCTCTCTGATGTTTCCCAATACCCAACATTACCTCTTGGACTAACAAGAAATTATCAAAAATCAATCGACCTCTTACAAGCCACTTTGATTAGGTGAAATAATATTAGGCAGAATAGTGACCATCCTATGAGCAAGAATGCGTGAAATAATTTTATTAAAAAAATGCAAAGGCCGATAGCTCGGAACTGCAAAAAAATTCCTAGGATTAAGGACCTTAGGAATCAACAAAATCGTTGGAGCAGTGACACTTCTTGGAAGATCGGCCGCACAAAAGAAATTGACAACCCTTTGGTGAACATCTTGCCCAATAATATCCTATGTATATGTGAAAAATTTCCCCGTGTAGCCATCTGGGCTAGCTGCACTGTCTCTATCCATGTCAAAAACTATGCGACAGACCTGATCATAAGATTGAATATCCTCCAGCATATCATTATACTAAGAGATCACCCATGGGGAATGATGTGTGAAACATCTGTCGAAGAAGAGGTCTCTTCCACAGTAAATAAAGCCTAAAAATAACAAATAGCCTCTTCCACAATCTCCACTGGGAAAATCAACCAATTACCACAAACATCCTGAATCCATTAAATAATAGATTGAAGTCGATGTTGTTTAACAACTGAATGGAAAAAATCGAGTATTTTTGTTACCCAGTTGCAACCATTTAACCCTTGATTTTTGCTTTCTTGACTTTTGCTTCAAAAAATCTTCTTCCACCGCTAACTACGTCGTAAGAGAGCTTACGAATGATGAAGCTGCTCCTGAGCATCTCAGAACCCCTCCTCCTCTATCTGCCTTTTTGCAATAGTAACCTCTTCCTCAGCCCTCCTAACATTTTCAAATATATTTCCAAAGCACTATTTGTTCCATGCCTAAGTATCTACCTTTAACCTTTGCAACTTAGAACACATAACATGCAATGGAGGACCATCACATGCCTTTAGCCAAGAAGGTTTAACCATATCCAAGAAGCCCAAATGGAATTCCATGCATTAATAAATCTAAAAGGTCGGGGCTTATCATACCGGACGTGGGACCCGCTAGTGCGGAAAGTTCGAAAAAATTCGGCCAGTTAGGTTAAGTTCTGTATACCGGGATTATTTTACCGGGTGTTAAGAGATAATTAGAGGTTCCCAAATGGATTAGTGTGGGAGAGACAAAAGGATAGCTTTGCATTTAATGAGAGTGACAAGTGTCACTTGGTGAGTTGATCTTGATTTTGACCACTATTCACCACTTTACCAATTAAACAAAAATTGACCAAGAAAGCTTCATTTTCTTCACTCCTTTGGCCAGCCTCTCAAGAAGAAAAAGAAAGGGAAAAGCTCTCAACTTTCTTGCCTCAATCTTGCTCAATCTAGCAAATCAACCGTTTAAACTTCCAATTTCTCCATAAAAACCTGTAGTTGAGTAGTAGTGGGGTTGATTGTGAAGTGGTTTGGAAGCAAGAGGTGTTAAGTTGGTTCCTTTCTTGAGTTGCAAGGTGAGTAATTAAGGAACCTCTCTTTTGTTCTTAGTAATGTTAAATTAGTGGCTTGTGTGAGTAAAAGAGATGGTTTTAGGTGTTATTTCATCACTTTTGGTTGAGATTGGTGAATTTTATATTTATTCATGATTTATTCTGTTTTTATATGTTTAGTATTGTGTGGTCATGGATGATGGCTTGGGATAGTCTAGAATGAAGCCATAGTGCGTAAATTGTAGCTAATTGCAGAAAATTTCCACTTTGTGCGGAAAATTCCAGATTAGGGTTTCAATTAACCCCATTCTGCCTGGTACTGTTTGGATAGGAAGCAGGCCGAATTAGCCTTGGGTTAAAACATAAAAGTTGTAGGAAATAATGTTTTATAATTTCCTGTAAAATTTCAGCCCAATCTGAGCTCGGTATCCTGAGAAAAGACAGAAATACCCGGACTGCTGCAGGTAGAGTTCGGTGAACAGGGTTGACATTTCACCCGATCTGGCCATGTCTGTTTAGCTTGATGTGTACTGATTTAACCTTTGGTCAAAACACAAAAGTTGTATTTCTGTGTCTTAGCTTTCTAACGCCCTTGGAAACGCCCCAATTGGATTTCGGTAGCCTGAGTTATGGTCACTTAACCAGAATGCTGTTCGCTAACCTGTTTATGCGGTTCTGGTTTGGTACATTGAAATTTTGACCTAGCTACACTATGAACCGGACTGCATGGTCTTCAGTAAAGTTGTAACCCTTTTCCTTATCTTCGAAATGGTGTAAATTTCACCTTAATCCGATAAGTGTAGCTTCAGTTGTGTTCATTCCGCTAAGCAACATCAAATCTGCCTTTTGTTTTCCAACCTAAACTTCATTTCCGCACATGCCCTAGTTTGATTTTTGCACTTATACGTTCTATATGGTCTTACTATAGTAGTATGTAGATTCGGTTTGTGACTCGTATTCGAGTCTCATTGTGTTTACTTGTATGTTTTAGGGCGTGCTGGTGACACTAGGCGCTCGTTGGACCGCAATCTGTGAAATCTTTTCCTTGCTTGATTGGTGAGTGTATTACTCACATACTTGTTACTTCATGGCTTCACTATACTTGAAATCTATGGCTTGAATACTTGTGTGTACTGATGAGCTTGGTTGAGTTAAGGATGTACTTTATCACTCTTACACTCAATGGCTTATGTGACTGGTTTATGTGACTGTTGCAGTATCAATTTAATGTCTTTGAATGTACTTGAACTGGTGTCATTTGGACGTGTATCCAATGACTCTTACAGTTTATTTTGAGCTCAACCCCATTGGCGGTCGATTGACTCGAGCCAGCAAAGGCATGGTTGAGGAGATTGATAAGCCATGGGGACTGTTTCTATGGAATCATTGGGTATGAGACCCTTGATTCCAGTATACTCGAGTATTACCATTGTACACTAAATGGAGTTTGGGCCCGGTAGGGGTATGTAAGGTGGAAGGAATCGGTGAAAAGTGGAGTCTACGGTATTGGTTACTCCTTAAGCGTTGACGGAGGGTCAACGAAGCGAGATCAAGTATGGCAAGCGAGGGAAAAGGGCTCTTGAGAGCCGCCTGTATGCTTTTATTGAATTTAAATGTAATGTTAGTTCGGATTACTTGTTGAACGTTTGGACTAAGCAACTTTGTGCTTATGTGAACTTTACTGGTTTGCATGAGTGTACCTCATTGGGCGAAAGCTCACTCCATTGCCTTTGTTTTCCTTACAGGGATGTGAATACCTTTTGGAAACTGTGAATTTGAAGCCAAGTTGAGCTAGTTGAATATACTTTTGTATAACTCCTTGATGGTTGGGAACCTAAATGTATTTTGTTTTAATACTATCTTTTGAGTTGTAAGTGGGGAACCTTACATGTATAAAGGTGATTGGCACTGTTCATGTGCGGCTCCGATATTCCATTTTCATTTCATGGTTTTGTTACGTTTGAGCACGCTATTACCTTCTAGAACATTTTGGAACGTATTTAACTGTCTCATTAGTCCTGGCGAGAGCTGGCCAGGCAGTCCGCTGACCCCTTTGGTACGCCTTTGGTGAAAGTGGGGCTGTCACACAATCGGCCAGCTTAGGGATTGTTGAGAGCCAAATTAGTTTCCTAGTTATGTTAGGATTTATGTCTTATAATCCCTATAAAAAGTGATCATTTGTTCACAATAAAAGATAGATGATTTTTCTAGCAAACACATGTGTGTGTGAGAGAGTTTTCTCTTGGCTTCTTAGAAGCATTCCCTTGAATATCTTAGAAGAATTCTAAATGTTCATTTTGGCTTATCAATCAAGAAATGTACTTGATTGTGGCGCCATTGTACCAACAACCTTGGTTCACTAATTTGTTAAGTTGTGGGTCGCGATTGAATTCAAAGTTCATAACTCAGGTTTTTCACTGCCAAACCTTAGGTATTGTTCGTCTAGATCCACGGCTTGTAATTTACGAGTTTCGTCTCTAACGGGGTTCGTATCATCTAGCATCATAGGTAGTTGACAAATACCAGGTTATATCCCTTTTTCTATTTGTGTTTTTCATGTCAATTTTCTGTGTTTTCAATTCTGGTTCTAGGGTTCAAAAAAATCATACTGTTCATCATTACTATAGCGATTATTGTTCATCATTAGTGTAGCGATTACTGTTCATCTAAATTAGAAAAATCCAGATTATAATTCTCTATTTTTATTCAAGTTTGTTTGTTCTCCATTAGTGTCAATCTGTGGGTCAACATAATGAGTCGCTAGGGTTTTGTTATTGTCGTGTCTTAGGGTTTCATCCTAAAACCTGTTCAAGCTTTCTTGTTTCTAATTTTTGTTGTTTTTTGTGTTTTTTGGAATTAAAGTGTGTCCACGTTTGTTAGTCAAGTCCATAGTTCAGTCACAAAAAAAAAATCGTGTCATGTTGTGAAGAAATTCGTGAAACAAGTTAGGGTTTCTCTCGCAACTTTTGTTAATCGTGACTTGTGTGGCTATATGTACCTTGTTCTTGAATTTTTTGGATCAAATTCTGGTTTTTCTTGGAGTTCTTGATTGTACAAATATCAGTCTTGAAATTCTTGAAGACCAAAAACTTGGTTCTTGAACTTCCTGAAACTATAGCTGGAAATTTGGAAAAGTTGAACACTTTCTTGGGCTGTTTTGGGAAATCTGCTCAGCCATGAATCTGGGCCTTTAAACAACCTAAATGAAGTACCAATTGTGTTTTTAGAGGGATTTAAGTTGGCTGAAACAAAAGGAGCAAACAGCTGCCAACTTCCTTTTCCAAAACACAATTGGATTGAGAAGCTATCAAATCCGATTTTTGTTGAGCCAAATTCTTTTGGAACCACCATATTTTGTTCATCCAACCCTTTTTTTATTGGGAAAAGGGATTAGTTTCCAAATTTTATCAAGTATTCCAGCTTGTTTCCTAATTTTATAGCCGCGAGTCAAAATCTATGTTGGGTAGGGTTTCCTTATTCTTTCTTGCATCGTTTGCCCTTGTTTCTTTAAATCGATACTCTTACTTTAATTCCAGAATATTTTTAGTCATTTTTAGGGTCTTAAAGGTCATCTTTTGAGTCAAAATTCATCTAGGTCAGTTGAGTTATTTGCTCCCATAAATTGCTACAATCTTACCCAATTCAAAATTGCTAAGTTGGTCAACACTTGAAGGAACTTCTAATTTCTTCAAGGGAGGTGACAAGGGCCTTGAGAAAGCTATGGTGAGGCTATTAGAGTGCTCTAAACACTTGTGTGATACACGTGTTGAGTGCATACACATGAGCTTGTGTGTGGTGAGGAATTCTTTCTTTTTGGTTCTGCTAACCATCTTTGCAGCTTAAAATGTCACGTGGTTCTCAACAAGTTGACCATATTCTTATGATGGTGTTTATGTTGAATGAATGTTGGCAAAATTGGGACAATAAATTGAAGTTAATCGGTAAAAGGCTAGACTGAATAGCCAACTCGCAAGCTTCATCACTCAAACGAGTGTATCAATCGCCAAAGCATGAGTTTTATACACTCAAGGAAGAGATGGATCGTGCTCATGTGAGGACCCGAAATTTTCTTATTTTATTTTATTTTACTGGCTTAATTAATTATTTACTCACACGTTTTTTCCGAATATTTTATTTCAACCTTTTATTGTTCAAATACATGGAATTATGGCACATGTATTTTTAAAATGACTTGATTCCAAAAGTTATTTTTTTTTAAAGCTCGTTAAGTGAGAATAGTGAATACGTGTTTGGAGACTATAGCCGATTTGAGAGTACAATGAGCTTGAAAAATTGGAGACTTATACATTAGCCTTGAAATAGGTATTTTTATGTTTAAGTGCTCAAGTGATAGTTAGTTATACTATCGTTATAAGAATTTCTTGGAGATTTCACTTTATCGCGCTTAAATCGGAAGTACGCGTTTTTATGCGCGTGATTAATTGAGAGACTTAAGACCATTATTTTTAGACTATTAAGAGTGAATAATAATAGTATGAATGAAAGTGCATTAGAGGTTTAGTGCATAAGTGAAATAAACCCGAGAGGAAACAAGCACGAAACGCGTGCGTACGCGCACTAGTCTTGGTTGACTTTTAGTGTATTCTTAGCCACACATTCTTAAGCTTCCTCAAGAAGCTTTTGCAACTGCAACAACCCTTCTTTTCTCCTCTAAGCAGCCGTGCATCACCCCAAGAAAGAAGACCACCAAAATTCTTCTTCAACAACTCACTCATTTCTCACCCAAATCACTCCAAAATTTTACTACAACTTGCAAACCACTTGGTGATCATCTTAAGCTACCAAAAGAGCTTCATTTCCACGGCTTTTCTTGAGCATCTTTGGACCAAAATTTCTGCTTGAGTCACCAACAAAAGTAAGTGACGATCAAACCTTCAAATCTTGATTTATGGAAGTTCTATTGCACTTATAACCTCATATATTCATGTGGGTAGCTTTATTTATGTTGGATTTTGGTGAGTGGGCTCTATGAACTCCCACAATGGCTTGATGGACTGATTTGTTGTGTTTTGATGTTATTAATGTTGGATTAGTGGTTAATCTAGTGGAAATAGGTTGTATTGTTTAAGGAAAGTTTAAAGGAGTGAAGATGAAAAACTTTTCGTTTCTGCCCCTGTCCATGTTGTAGTCCTTAGGGCAATTTTTTATGGTTCTATTGACTTGTTTATGATGTATACATGTTGTCTGGGTGGTGTAGAAAGTTTCATCAAAAAATTTCATGATTTGGTTGGCCAAATGATGTGTTTTCGGAAATCAGTAAAACTGAAAATTTTTCCCGTAACTGCTCTGGCAGTGTTTTTGTTTTGGCTATAACTTTTTGCTCCAACATCGAAATCAAGTGCCATTTGTGGCACTGGAAACTAGACATTCCCATCTTTCCAACGGTATAAAATACACATTTTGATTCCACCTGAGTAGTCCATACTAATCATTTGAACATGATTGTCCTGTTTCGCTGGTTCACTGGAGTCCACGTCTTGAGCTGCAACTTGATGCTCAAAGATAAGCTAGTTGTGGACAGATTTTAAAAACTATTTCTTCTGAGAAATTGTAACCTTATGAATGAAGTTTTCAACGCCACCAACTATGCTCAATTCCAAGTTGAATTGAGTGAGATATGGCCAAATTACAGACCTGGATTTTTGCTTGAAAATCCTCTTTTGGCTAGTTAAATGGCCTAGCTTGATTTGGGACTTGTTGTTTTGGAAACTTTGATGTCCAACATCTACCAAACTTTATATTAGATGTTCCTTGGACTTTGTTTTACAAATAAACCAGATTTGGGTTGGTTGCATTGGACAAAATGTTTAAAAAGGAAAGAAGAGCTAGAAGACAGTTTTGCCTTGGGAAATTTCTTGAACTTTGATGGTTTAGTTAACTACCTTCCCGTGTGAATTTTCAAATGAAATTTGATAGAGGAGTATTCCTCATATGGAGGTTTAATTGTGAAAAATTTGGTGATATTATAAGACCATTTTGACATCCAAATGATGTCCCAAAATTGCTCTTCGAATCTGGAAAACTTTTCCTTTTCTCTTAGCCGAATGGCCAATCTTGACTTGGGACTTGTTATTTCAAAATTCTTGGTATTAATCACCTAAGAAAATGTATCTTGAATCTTACTCTGACATTGTCTACACAAATGAACCATGTTTGAAAATATTTCACTAGCCAAATGATTTAGAAAAGGGAAATGGTAGCACAAGGCAGCTTTGCCTTGAAAAGTTAGAAACTTTCGTGACTTTGTTAACCGACTTCCCATACGTATTTTTCCATGAAATTCTACAGAGGAATAGCCCTTATATAGTAGTGTAATACTACCAAATTTGGTGCCATTCCGAGTCCGTTTCAATGCTTAACCAAAGTCCCAAAGTTTGTGATTTGAACCTGGAAATTGCCTAAAAGTTTTGATTTTTCAGCAACTTTGAGCTACTATATCTTGGTGCTCAAAACTCCAATTCTTATTCCACTCATTGCGTTTTAAACTTTATTTATGACTCTAATGGAGTTCCAAATTTCGGAGGCTGGTTCACATTGTGTGAATTTTTCCGAATTTCCAAACTTTGCTGAAAACCAACCCCGAAACTGTCTCGCAAGCCAAAACAGCAGCTTTGAGACAAATTTTGAATGCCTTCCGTTTCAAATCATGGAAAAGTGTCTTCTAGAAACTTTTAGTACTTTGGAAGTAGTTTCCAACGGTACCAAGTTTTCCAATTTTGGACTCATAGAGAGTGAGATCTGATTTTTCAAAATTTGCTTGCCGAATCTGAAATTTCCGAACTTAAAGAAAATTGGGGATTTCGAACTCTCCATTTTCCTCCGATATTGCTAGACCATTTTACACTTGATTTCAAAGGTGAAAATCAGATTTCTCTTGTGTTTTTGAAACCCACTTCCAAGTCTCGATTATAAATAATTAAGGTTTAATTCATGAATTCTCCTTAGATTGTACACTAGTACAACCTTCTTTGATAAGTAGGGGTTCTAAGTGATAGTGTATAATAATTGATGGTTATTTGCTCAGGCGTCCAAGGAGACCTTCAAGAGGAACTCGAAGTGGACGCCTAAACACTTGTTTGTGTACTTACTTGTTCTGAATAGGTGAGTGTTCCATATAAGAGTACGTAATTTGAATAAGTCTATGACATGCTTATCCCATAGTCATTAAGTGTTAAGTGCTACATGTTAAGTATTTACCACACTCATGCATATCTAAGTAAGTTATACTTGAATTACTAGATATGAAATGCTTGAAGAGCATATTTACGTGACTACTTGAATTACTCGACATGAAATCCTTGAAGGGCATATTTATTTAATATGTCTATCAATTAACCGTGACTACTTACCGTTAACTGTAATTACTTACCGTTTACCAATTTACTTGATTACCTGCTTACTTGATCTACTTGACTACTTGATTACTTGATTACCATGAATTCCGTGTTCATATGAAATTACGGCATATTCCTTACATGTTTAGACGTTAAGTGTTACCTATAATTGCTCTTGTGAAATTGCCAATGTTTTAAGGTGAGTGTGTACTTTATCTCACTCGACCTACTAAAAAGATAAATTTTTACCGTACACCAATTTACTTGATTACTTGTGCATGTTGTAAGCTCTAAGCTGAACTTGGGCCCTGCCCTTGGTTACTGACCTACTCGAGCCAGGACTGGGCTCGGTCGGGTAGGTTGGAACCCTGGGTCACCGTTTCGGTATACTCGAGTACTACCACTGGAAGGATAAGGTGATGGCCAGACAAACCGAGGGAATTCGGAAGTTATAAGGTGCAGACGACCGACATGGCTCCACTGGAACACCGTATCCTTCAATGTGTGTTTATTTTGCATAGAGATAACTATTTCGTGCAAATATGCCAACTTGCAAATCTTGACTCATACCTGTGATATGCTCAAATTACTCGTACCATGATAATTGTCTCATGTTAATGTGTCATACCTGTGATATGGTCAAAGTACTCGTATAATGATAATTGTCTCATGTTCATGAGCCAACGTGCAACCCCGAACCATACATGTGGTATGCTCAATTACTTGATTTATTAGAACTGCTAGAGTGTCTTGGAACCTCACTGGGCTGTGTAGCTCATCCCACGTTTTTGTTCTCTTTAACAGGGTTCGAGACCAAGAGTCCTCTTGAATAGTACTAGATAGCTTTCTTTTGAAAATTTTAAGTTGTATTATAGCAGATGGTTATAGTACATATTCCGTTGGGTTATACTTAAGCTTGAAAGCTAAATAATTGTAAGTGTGAAATATTTTGGAGTACTTTAATTATGTATTGAAGTTATTTGAAGTATTCCGAGTTTTGAATTGTGGATTGTACCGAGTCCTGGCGAGAGTTGGGCAGGCGTCCCGCAGATACTCTTTGGTTCGCCTTAGGGAGAAGTGGGGGCGTCACAGCTCATGCAAAAAAAGTATACCAGAGATATAAAAACACATGTGAGAAGTTTGAGGAGAGTCATAGATGGTCACATCACGCATCTAAACATTGTTCACCCTCGACCAAAAGTGCTTCACTTCGGAATTGTCATGACCTCGACCTAGCTGTGAAACATGAGACATCTCAACGTGAGTCAAGGTCAACCAATTCATGGAGAAAGGGTACTCCATTAGTTTCTTCCAAATCTAAGGTTGAAGTTGAGCCATCTAAAGAGGAGTGTCATGGTGGGAGACTTACCAATGCCTTCTTTGAGAAAAGCAAATGAAGGAACAAGTTGATTGCAATTCTCAAAGATCTCTTAAAAAGGATATTGTTGAGGCTGATGCTCATGAAGTTCAACCTACATTGGTCCAAAGTCAAGACCTAGCTGAGGAATTGTGTGAGAAACCATGTGATAGTGAGCTGAGTGATGTACTAGTTGAGATTAAGCAAGAGGTAAAAATTGAGGGAAGTGCAAAATAAAAAGAGAGTGAACAATCAAATGAGTTGAGTGAGAAAGAGGAAGAAAAGAGGGAAAGTGAGCTGATTTTGAGTGCCAACAAAAATGAGAGTGAGGGGACTTATTACTTTCCTAACGACCTTAACTACATTTTGTTTAGTGTCTCTTCTTTTGTACAGGTTGAGCAAGGAGCCATCATCTTCATCTTTAATTGTTCAATGCCTAAATCCATTGGAAAATTCAAGAGTTTCCATGGAGTGTGTACTTTGAGTGCTGTCACTCATTGTTATTGACTCATGATGCACTTCAAGATTGGTCCACTTATTGTGCATTATAATGAAGTGGCGAAGGGAGTAGATGTACTCCAATCATGAAATTCCCCATTACTTCATGAGATCCCCTTATTATTTTACATGATGAAATTTCTCTCTTATTTGTAGGTTTTAAAGCTATCGGCTATTTCTAATTTCACCTCAAGAAGTGCACTCGCCTCTAATGCATGTTCTAGTGCTTGTTGCTTTGGTTTTGAGAGTTTTTTTAACCAACAGAGAATTGTGATCTTTCAAGCTTATTCCAGCCTCCAAAATCTGGTTTCCAATTGTTCCTTTTGTCTACTTCAAATTTTGCTAGACCGTATGATTCATATGGAGTGGATTTCAACTCTTTTCTGCCACATATGTTGGATGACGTGAATATTTATGTCAAGCAAGATCCAGAAGGTGTTCCTAACTTGTTGATTCATGCTTCTAAGAATATGCAACAAGTTTGGTTCGTTGCTCCATTGTGTTCGTGAGTCTGTTACAATTACGAGCGCGACATGCATTATGGCCATCTTTCCTAAGAACATTTGTCCTTGTTTTCTTTTAACCTAGCAATTGGGTTGATAATGGCTTTGTGAAGCTAGTAGAGTTCCAAAAGTCTTTGATTCCAGTGGAATGTATGGTGTTCATGCTGTGTTCCATCCTTTCCTTCTAGATTTGATGACAAATCTTTTTTAATAGAAGGGGAATGATGAGAACAAGAAGATCCAAATTCACATTCAAGTCCAAGAAGATTTTGTTTACTTAGTCATCAAGGCTGGTCATGCTTCGACTATTGGCCGAATGCAAGCTTAGTTGGGGTTTTCCTTTATTTAGTCGTTTGTCACAAAGTTTGCTTAGTCATTTACTTAGTCTTTTGAATAAATTGCCAGCTCATGTTGAGCATAGTTTGGTCACTTCATTTAGTAGATAATTTAGTTGTTGATATGTTACAATTTTATCATTTATTTTATTATTAATTTCCCCTATTACCTGACCTGATGTGGATTAATTGTTAGATTCTGCTCACTTTTACCAATTTCCATTTATTTCAGGGAGTAGAGCGAAAATACTATAACAAGTGCCAATTTGGCAGTCATCAGAAAAGAGTTCAAGTAGCAGGCATCCAGGGACATTTTTGGAATATCAAGACTTTTCCCTTTTTTGGTACTTGCGGAAGAAGGAAGAGACGGAAAAAGGCTGGACTCTCGCTTTTCTTTTCTTCCGCTGGGCAGCCGCACAGGAGGAGGCAACTTAGTAGGAATTAAATAGGAATAGGCGCAGACAACTAGCATTACCTTTTAGCTTAGCTTTTCTTTTTGTCTTTTATGGTTCTCCTCCGTGTGTCAGGAGCCATAGGAAGACTAAATCATCCTCTGTAACTTTGTTTTTCTTTATTCCTTCGATCAATTGAACTTTCCCAATTCTTGGAGATGATGGTCACAATTGTTGCTGCAACTCTGTGTGGGTCTTTCTTATCCGAGATGAACTAAATCTCCTTTTCTAGTCAAGAAACAACGGAGGCTTTGATTCGCCTAAAAATTGTGAGATCGATCTAATTTTATCTTTTCATTTTATTTATTAGTATTCGCATATTCTCTGATTACAGTGCTTATGATTGTTCAATCAATTGATTGTCTTGGATCCAGATAATTAGTTGATTGGGTAATTTATTGTCAATTGGGGCGTTAAATCCGTAATTGTTTAATTGCCCTGAAATAGTGACAGCTGGCAAGATTGGGTTTGTGTAAGGGGAATACGCAGGCTAATCTAAAATAACTCTGGTAGTGCGTTATTTGGTTAGAATAGGGCTCTTCTAATATGTAAAGCAGTTGGGGAATTAAATCTTACGGGCGTACCTAGGATTATTTCTCAATTAGAGCAGTGATTAACAGGCGTACCTTAATCACCGACACAGTAAGGAAGGGTTGACTGTCATCGCTTGTTTGACGGTTATAACCTATTTATTGGTAAATAATTGGAATTGCCTTTGTATCGATGATCAATTAGGTGAACTGTAAGGCCCGAAAACAACCCTTTTCTAGGCAACCACACAATGGAGCAGTTGATAAGAAAGCATAAGTGCTTGTGAGTAGAAGAGATAAACAATTTAAAGATCATAAATGTAACAATAAGTAAAAGGAAAGAATTGCAAACCAATTAACTACTCAGCTCCTCTTGAGCTTCAAACAAGCTACTTCAGATTGATGAATTACAATCACTCTTGTGTACAAAGGAAGGTTCACCTCCTCCTTGCCCCGAACTCCCTCGGTCAAGCCAGGACGTTTTACTATCCCTCAGGACAACCCTCACAGAGCTACACTCATGAAGTATTCACTCACAAATGAAAAGCTTACAATGAACCTCACACCACTAAGACTACAAATCTTCTTTGAAGAGTATTTTCTCACTAAAATCTCTCTAGATCTTTTGTATCTTCAGTGTGCCAAAGTTGTTTGAAGTGTCTGACCAACCACTATTTATATAGAACCAAGAAAGTGCCTCATTAATGCTTCCAACGAATAGAAAGTAGCTGAACAGTCAACTAGCCGTTGGTAGTGTCGGACGTCCGATAGCACTGTTTTATGCGTCCGACAGCAGGCAGTGAGTTTGAGAAATTTTCTTCAATTCCTTAGGACGTCCGATAGGCTGGTTTTCTGCGTCCGAAGATACTCAATGGTTGTCGGACGTCCGATGCAGTCTTTTTTAGCGTCCGACAGCTTCAGCATACTTTGTCATCTTTCAATTGTACTTGATCTTTGGAACTAATTTGCTTCATAACTGAATAGATCTTTTAAGAGACATTAGTAACATCCATTTGTTTTGTAAACATCAAAAGATAGGAATCAAGATCAACAGTGAACCATTGCTGAAGTTATTTCTTGGCTAGACCTTTAGTTACCATTAATTTGATTTTAGTGAATTTTCGTTTAATTTTTAGTTAGCTAATTGATTTTAGTGAATTGTTTTAACTGTCATCTGTGATACAAAAACACCCCCTTGTTACTGTGAATTTCAAAAGAGACAAATATCCCCAATCCCTGTGGATTCGACCCTGCTTATCACTATCTATAGAAATTACCTTTAGTTTGAGCAGGTTTTTATTATTGCACAGGCCCGACACCTGTCAGTTGTTAAGTTGGTTTCCTAGAGTTAGTAGGATTACTTAAACAGTTGACCAGCTAGGGATTGTTAAGAGCCGAATTAGTTTCCTAGTTGTGTTAGGGTTTATGTCTTGCAATCCCTATAAAAAGGGTTCATTCACTCATAATAAAAGATAGATGATTTTTCCAGTAAACACGTGTGTGTGTGACAGTTTTCTCTTGGCTTCTTAGCAGCGTTCCCTTGAATATCTTAGAAGAATTCTAAATGTTTGTTTTGGCTTATGAATCAAGAAATGCATTTCATTGTGGTGCCGGTCTAACGACAACCTTGGTTCGCTAATCTGTTAAGTTGTGCGCCACGATTAAATTTAAAGTTAATAACTTTGTGGTTTAGAGGGGTCATACGTTTTCCACTGCCAAACCTTAGGTATTGTTCGTCTAGATCCGGGGCTTGTGATTTACAAGTTTCATCTCTGATAGGGTTCGTATCAAAATTTGCCTGTGAGTCCAAAAATGGATTGGCAATCTAGGGAAGAAAAATCAAATAGGAACAAGAGAAGATTCTTTTGACACATGGAAATTAGGGGTCCATTTAAAACCCACATTGGGAATTTCTCAACATGCCAAAGCCCTTGAGTCCAAAGACGATGGAAATCTACCTCCGACACATATCTGATAAGAACACGTCAAGCATCCATGTGGCCAATCGTACATGAATCTTTCAAATCTAGTGAATGAATAATCTTACGAACTTCCTCTAGTTTTGGGCGACCCTGTGAAAATTTCCCAACAAGGGCAAAATGAGAAGGAAAGGCTAGTTGGTGAACATCATCAAAAGAGAAATAAACTGCATCCTTGCCTCTATGAGTTTATGGCTTCTTAATAGTAATACGCGATGAAGGTGTTGTTGTAAAAAGCTAAGCAAAAGATTTTCTCTCAGACAATGATAAAGGTGGTTGCCCCTCAGTCACAAACTAAAGGACAGCCATAGCTGACACCTACTAGATGAAACCCTAAAACGTGCTTTTACTTATCACATTTGAGCCTAAAAAACCAAAAGAAAATTAAAAAACTTTTATGTAACCCAAAAGAAAATTGAAACAATTCTATGAACTGCTAACTGCAACAATAGATCATTTGAATGTTTTACTGAATACATGTGGATAACTTTTATTTTATTTGGATAACTTGTAGCCTTCGAACAAAAAAACGAAAAAGAGAATAGTATTTACTACTTGCTATCTACTTGGTTGATTTCAGTGGCACAGTTAGAATCAGTTTTCAATTGGGGCAAAATTAAAATATTAAAATTTATGTTTCTTTTTTTAAAGACATAACAGTAGTATTTACATATCAGGTAAAAGCAATGATTAATATAACCCAACATAACACACTCAAATTTACTAATAAAACAACCATTTTAAATAAAATGCATACCAAAAGTATTTCAATTATTGATTGACCTGCTGTATTGCTAGTTAAAAGGATACGAATTTTATGTTATACTAAACGAAGTCACTCGTGTTTTATTGAAAAATATCACATTCATTTTATTTTAATTGAGCAGCACAACAACCTAATTCTTGATACACCATTTAACGCAATGTTTTTTGTTTGTTTTATTGGAAAAAGTCTCGACAACTCATTTGACAAATCAGGAGTAAAATATAAATAACTTGCTACGAAACTAAATAAGTAGAGGCAAAAACTTTTGATTTTGGATTGTTTAGGATTCTAATTCCATCAAATCATAAATTAGTTCTATAATGCATTCACTCCTGAAAATTTTATAGGGGGCAAAACTGAAAGTTTGCTTAAACTTGAAGGCATACTAATGCAATTTTGTGGGGACGGGTGCAGTGCCCGAGCTTTGAATTCGCGACTGTTTGAGTTCAAAGTGGAGAATTTCACTGCCGCATTATCTATACGATAATTGCAAACGCTTGTTTTGTATGGCAATACTAAATTATTTCAGCCCCTCAAAGAATTTATGACAATTATGTTTAGGCCACTGGGGTATAACAGTTTACGCCCTAAACTTTTATTTCCACCAATTAAATGTATACAGTTTTTGGCTTTTGTCACCTTTCCCTGATTAGCTATTGGATTTGGACATCAGCAATTAGATTAAAATTTCAAATCAGAAACCCATTGTCTTCTGTTAACGGAAAGGATTCTAATAGTATTGCAGACACTACAACTTTAAAAGTTACAAATATGTATAAAACTGTCTCAATCATTGATCATTTCGCTTGGGATGTTAAATACTTACAAAAGTGTCTAGACATACTTAAAATATAGGAACAAAGTTTCCAGATAACTATAGACTTGAGACTCTTTGTTGTCAACCAAATAATAATGGACGTAAAAGTTTTAATTGTTAAAAACGACGGAGGTAAGAATTTATGTCCAAAAAAAATGGACGTAAGAATCGTAGTTGGTATTGTTTTTTAAGAATTGTAGTTGTTAAAAATATATGTAACTTTCAATGGTATGGTGTCAGTAAAAAAAAAAATTCTTATTTCCCTGATGGAAAATTAGTCCAAGATCATTGTATACGATACCCTTGCCTATAAGTACATGATGTTCGAATGTGCAAACTTATGCCCAATAGCATCCAACCATGATAAGCGTTTTAGGCGTCGAATGGTGTTGAATTAGAATTTTAGCTTGCCAACCAACGATTTTGCGATACTTTGGAGGTGTATAGTTGTATTAATACTACGTATTTTTCTCCCACAAATACTGCAACTACTTCTATCATTGTTTTTAAATTTTTCCCGGTAAAGCATGTGGAACCATTAATACGGTCCGTTTTAATAAAGCGGATTTAAGGATTATCTTCTAAGACGTCAGCATAATTTAATTAGAAAAAAGATTGTCAGAGCACCTTTTGATTTTTTTTTTCTTTTCTTGGTCTTTGACATAAATAAAAGTATAAAACAGACTGGCCATGCAAAATCTGCCACTAAAATAAAAATACAACGAATCTTAGCAAAATAAGCATAGCCATTAGTAAACAATGCATAACAGTCATATGCCTTCCACTATAACAGTCATATGCATGTAAACCCTCACTATAATATAGCAGTATATCTAAAAAGTTACCCAAAAAAAAAATAAACCACTGGCTAAATTTTTTTAAATAAATAAAGAAACAAAAACGCAAAAAAAAAAAGAAAAGAAAAGAACAAAAAATGTATAACTGTATATGCAACAGCCATCGGACCATGCAGCTATTATAGTCCCACTTGGTGATCGGCATGCCTATCCCGTGGAGCCACCATTGTTGAACTTGGAGCATTGATAAGCAGGCCTTGAAAGCTGCTCACCAGCACTAGCCGGGCACGCCGTCAGCCCCACGGGTGGTACCATGCAATTATAGGACAAGCACACGGAGACTGAATCCGGCAATTTCAAGTCCGATATGATGGGAAAGTCTGTCAAGTAATTATGCTGCAAATAAAGCGTTTTGGTACCACCACTATACAGGCTTTCCACGTACTCTTTGGGGACTTTTCCGGTGAATCTATTGTTATTCAGGAATAGAGTCTCCACCCCTGAAAAAGCCCCTGCCGGAAGTTCACCCGTGAGCATGTTGTGACTGAGATCCACAATGGACCCCTCCCCATAAAAATCCAGCTTTAACGAAGAAGATGATGAAGATGACGATGATAATGGGGTGGTAGTATTTTTCTGTTGTGGGACCCCACCTGACAAATTGTTCCGTTGGAGGAGCATTGATAAGAGGGAGGAGCGAAAGAGTGAGGGAGGGATGGTCCCACTGAACCGGTTCATGCTTATGTCGAGGTACACTAACTCTGAGAGTGATTCTAGCCTGTTGAGTGGGCCCCACATGCTATTCCCAGATGCCGACAGGTAACGGATGGACAACGGCATTCTAGCGGGCAAAGTCCCCGAGAAGAAATTATTTTTCAAGTCCAGATGGAGCAATTGTGTCGGTAGTTCATTTGGGATCTCGCCGGAGAGCCTGTTGGAGGCGAGGACCAAAACTTTGAGCTGATCCAAATGGGATATGCCCGGCGGGATTGATCCCCAGAGCTGGTTGTTGCTGAGATCAAGAGTGTGTAGATTGGGTAAGGCATAAATGGAAAGTGGTATAGAGCCCGTTAAGCGATTGTTAGTGAGGGAGATGACTCTGAGGTTTCTGAGGCTTCCGAGCTGGGCTGGTATTGGACCGGTGACAATGCCGGGGTTCAGGACTAGCTGGTTGAGCTCGGTGAGATTGGAAATGGACGGAGAAAGGGAGCCGGCGAGTCCGAGGGAACCCGATAGGCCGGTGCCGAGAATGAGTGAAGTCAACCGTCTGGGATTCAAGAATGGTGATGAGCAGGTGATGCCGGCGAAGGTCGAGCAAGGATCGTGAGAGGAAAAGTCCCAGCTGGTGAAGAATCTTGCCGACGGAGGAGCTCGGGAGGAGGGAACGTCGGTTAGGCTGTTCTCGATTTG
>NW_020862946.1:0-34058 GCF_003713205.1 Coffea eugenioides
CAAGACAACTAGAGCTCGTTCTTCACAAATGGCTCCACTGAACACCTTAAACTAGCTTAGCAAATCATTTTTGTGGAGAAATTTGGAATTTAACCGGTAGGTTTGCAAGATTCAAGCTAGAAATGAAGGAAAATTGAAGAAACTCTCTCTCTCTTTCTCTCCTCCATGGCCGGCCAAGAGCAAGGGAAAATGAAGCTCATTTTGGTCAATTTTTGGTATTTAGTAAAGTTGGTGAATAGTGGTCAAAACCAAGGTCCAATGAAAACGCGACACCTAGCATCTCTTTTGGCTTATAATTATCCTTTTGTCTCTCCACTCTCATCCATATAACAACCTCTAATTATCTCTTAGCACCTGATAATTTAAACCCAGTATCCAAAACTTAACCTAGTTGGCCGAATTTTTCTGAATTTTTCGCCCTAGTGGGTCCCACGTCCGGTATACGCTCTTAATTTCTCAAAACCTATTCGATACTAGGAAAATCATCGAAAAACTATATCTGCTCCTTAAAAATATCTAGAATTTTTCCTAATCACGAAAATGCAGAAAACAAGCCATGAAAGAGAATAAAACCTAGAAAGAGAATAAAACCTAGAAAATGGAAAAGTTACGGGTTCTCACACTCTCTTCCCCTTAAAGAAATTTCGCCCTCGAAATTTTCTTATCAACGGAATCTATCAAAATCTAAGGTACCCAACGGACCATACCTTCTACGTACTCGGACGAGTCAGGATCCTGATGGTGTTCTAAAGAGTACACCTGAGCCGGTACTTTGGATCCAGTCCCTTCCTTTTCCGACTGTCCAGGGTTAGTCTTAATAGGTTGTGGGGTCCCTTTTCCTTTTCGCAATCAAACTGGGTAGTCAGTAATCCGATGATCGGCACTTCCGCAGCGCAGACATTTTCCCTCTTTCTTCCAACAATTTGCCTCCGTATGACTTGGCCCTCCGCAATATCCACAGGGACCACGAGTAGCAGAGACCGGTCCCCCCTGAGGGACATCACGCGATACCCCTGGTTGTCGTACTCCCCCGTTTCCCTTTCCAATCTTAGGGGGCGTACTTGTACTTTCTTGCTCAGAGCTACTCCCAGGAAAGCCCCTTTTCTTGGCTTGGAAGTTTTTCACCTGCAGCCTCGCATTCTCTACTCGTTGCGCCTTCTCCACTGCATCGCTGAAGGCGTTAATTTGGGCTACCGCGAGGTCCTTCTGGATTTCTACGTTTAGGCCCTGGACAAATCGCCGTATTCTTCGTTGCTCGGTCATGATGAGTTCGGGCGCAAATTTGGATTGGCGGGTGAATTGGCTCTCGTACTCCGCTACAGATTGGGTCCCCTGACGAAGCCAAATAAATTCATCTTCCTTCCGCTCCTGAACTAGAGGAGGGAAGAATTTGGCATTGAATTCCCGCATAAAATTCACCCAGGTCCTGGGCGTTTGTTCCCGTTCCCATTTTTGCCGAATAACATTCCACCAGGAACGGGCCGCCCCTTCTAGTTGGAAAACGATAAAAGTCACCTGCCTTTCTTCGGTGTAATGCAGGGCCGTAAAGATATCCACCATCTTCTCGAGCCACCTTTCGGCGACATCCGGGTCGGGTTCCCCAATAAATTTCGGTGGTGCGAACTTCTGGAACCTCTCAAGTGCCCTATCGTCACTTTCGACATGATTGCCCGAGTTTCCAGGATTAGGGTTTGGGTTTTGGCCTTGTTGCTGAACCACTTGTGCCAGCAGGTTGGTCATTTGCTGCATAGCAGCGGCTATTTGCACGTTGGGATCAACCCTCAGTTCAGGATTAGGTCCAGATGAGGTTTCCCCAGCACCCCTGTCCGGCGTGGGTTGCCTACGCCCGCGCCCACGTCCTCGGCCACTACGTGTGCCCTCCATTAATCTAAGTCAATCTAGGGGTGCAAAGATAATATTAAAGATAATTATAAGCATGAGGTACACACAGATCAAAAGCATATATACATACAACTGGACCGAACCAGTCACACAGTAGCAGTCAATTAGATACAAATATAAGAGATCCATGAGAGTAGCAGGATCATCCGAAATTACTATAGACAGACTAGGTCACGAGTACAAAAATAACTCACGAAGAGCTTTTCCCCTCTAGAGCTCCATCCATAATCTACGACAACAACACCATTTATATCTTAATCAAAGTTGATCACGCTTAACCACACCCGAACAGACCATATGAAGTTCCATAGAATCGCCTTTCTAGTTCGCCTAAGTCCTTTCTAACCTAGGCTCTCAATGAGTTAGTAGCCGGGCACGAGAATCCCAAATAAGATAATTCACAACTCGAGCCGGCCGGTCCCAAGAGTAAATCATCCATATTAAAGATTCCTACCTGACATACATACCTAACTTCCTCAAGTCCCATGATAATGATCCTTACACTTATAACATGCACAGTTCATAGCTTACGCTCCAAAAAGCACTTATACCTTTCGACGCATTCACGAAAGCAGGACCATAACACCACTTGGCCCCAAGCTCACTCCGCGCAGAGACCACGCGAAGTGGCTCTGATACCACCTGTGACAACCCCACCTCACCCTAAGGATAACCAAAGGGTTCGGCGGACCGCCTGCCCAGCTCTCGCCGGGACTCAGTCGTTCAGTTTAGAGCGATCTAATACGTTTCGGGACATACAAACGCACGTAACCAAGTCAAAATGTCAAAATAAAAAAAATGAAACCGGAGTCGGTCATGAATAGTAACCGACACGTCAAAACCCAACCAAACATCAAGCAAATATTTACATGTTGAAATTTAGCAGATACAATCCAAAGTGGCATACCAAAATGATTCAAAAGTGGATACAAGTATGGTTTGCCAAATCAAAAGGGAAATGGACCCTAAAAGTACATTTAGGTTTTCACTCAATGAGCTATACAAAGAGATGTCCAACTAGCTCAATTCGGCAACCAATTGTCAAATCCAGTCCAAAAGTATTTATTTTCCTGTAAGAAAAACAAAAGGAACAGAAAGGGGTGAGCTTGCGCTCAATGAGGTACCAGACATATAGCAGTAAAATCAGGGCATTTCACATTTAACAAAAATTCAGGGAACTATGCAGATGTAAAGGAGGAACCAATGATTCCGGATAGGAAGGATATCGGTGGCTTCAGCGAGCAAAGTTTTCGCATTTGCGGTCACCCGCAGAAAGACTTGATACGAAAATAATAGGTTGACACTCGCCAGGCCAACGAGTTACAAATGTAACCAAATACCGTAGACTCCACGTTTCTTCGATCTCCTTCCACCACATACCCGTGCCGGAGCCGAAATCCAATGTCAGATTCAAAAAAATGGTAATACTCGAGTCTACCGGATCATAGAGTGTCCATCAAATACACAAAGATCCCAAACGAGACGCCGTGGTTCGTTAGTCTAATCTGACCAGGCTTGCCGGCCGACTCGAGTAACTGGCCACAAGGTGTGGTTGGAGCTGCAGACGGTCACAGAAAGTGTCGTTGGTACGAAGTTCCAAGCGTCAGAACAGCATAACTGATCCAGATACGAGATACAGGATCAGGATAAATAAGTAGATTCATGATCGCAACTCAAAATGGCATATCGAACAGACAAGAGAACGAGTGTGATAAAGTACAGCGCCTCGGTACCCTTTCTATCAACAGTATTTGGCTCCAACAGTCATAAATCAAAGTATTTCAGATATCTCAGATATTTCACAATAAGGGTAGCAGGGGTAGGAGAACTACTCACCGGGGTCGGATACCGAAGAGTAAGGGACTCGAATCCACAAAAAGGAGGGCATTAGATCAGCCAAGAAGCCCGAAAATAATCAAGGAAAACAATTGAGGATTTCCAGCGTTTCAAAAATCGAGTATACAGAGTGCACATGTGAGGCTCGACTACCGAGTCGATATGGCTCGCAAATAATTACTAATGCAAGGGGTGCAAAACGAATCATTGTTGTTTTGAAAACGAAAAGGTAACATCGAAGACTGGGCTCGAAACAACACAGCGATTCATTGTTCTACCAAAGGGCAATTCAATGTTAAGAGGAACCAAACGGCCTGAAAATGTTGAGACAGCATTCCTTAATGTTGCTTACTTTCCAGCCGGGTCATGAGTTCATATTTTGGCCTCAGCCAGTCCCAAAGTCACACACAACATAAGTTCATTCAATAGCCGTTTAGAAAACTCCAAGTAGTACAAGTACAATTCAAGCTAGGGAACAGTCCGGAAATGAAAGTCATGCCCTAAAATATTCCAATAAGCACAATAAGACTCGATTACAAGTCATAAACCAATGCCAAATACTTCCAAACTAGGGTTCCACAAGCACACACAAGCAATAGAGGAAACCAGAAAAATCCGGAAATGGAGTAAGTGTTAACCCGGAAAAAAATAGTTTTTGACGTCATTATGCGGTTTTGGTACCAATGGCACTACAATATTCGGATGAAGGTGCAAGACCCACCGTTTCGAAGCTAAGTGATAGGGTTACAATATTAAAGAAGGTCACTCAGCCCAGTTTCGAGTGTAACCAGGTCAAAAATGCATGAGACTACACCAGAACCGCAAAAACAGGTTCACAGAACGCATTCTAGTACAAACATCATAAATCGAGCTACCTAAGTCCAAATTCAGA
The DNA here is from genome assembly GCF_003713205.1 of Coffea eugenioides. Classification (NCBI taxonomy): domain Eukaryota; kingdom Viridiplantae; phylum Streptophyta; class Magnoliopsida; order Gentianales; family Rubiaceae; genus Coffea; species Coffea eugenioides. Next base: position 4,631 of record NW_020862946.1, read on the forward strand.
AATTCCAAAGCCATCTGAAAGCTAAGAAACAGGGCTACATTTCATCAGAAGATCTCAACAACCAATTCGGAATCATTCCTATCAAAAATAACCAATTACTGAAGCAATTCCCAAATTCGGGTAAAACCAGGGCAGCAAGGGTAATTCCATCATTTCTCAAGTTACACTGCTCCGATTGACCTGAAATTTTGTAGGAACCTCTAAAATATCATTCTCTACAACTTTTATGTTTTAATCCAAGGCCAATTCGGCCTCTAACTATGAGCTACAAAACCGGGCAGAATGTAGGAACATGAACCCTAGTTTTCCAATTTTCCTTCCAAAACAGAAATTTCCAGCAATTAACCACTTTTTCCACCTTCTAGCTTCATTCTAGATCATTTCCAATCATCATGCAAAGCCACACCATAACAATCATATGAAATCAGAAAAATTCATGAACAAAAGAAAAATCCATCAATCTCACCCATAGGTCATGAAATCATCCATAAAATGACATGCTCTACCACTAGAAATCCTTAATTGATCATTATTAGCATGAGAGGGAAGATATTTGATACCTCACCTTTGCAACTCCAAGAAACAAGACAACTAGAGCTTGTTCTTCACAAATGGCTCCACTCAACACCTTAAACTAGCTTAGCAACTCACTTTTGTGGAGAAATTTGGAATTTAACCGGTAGGTTTGTAAGATTCAAGCTAGAAATGAAGGAAAATTGAAGAAACTCTCTCTCTCTTTCTCTCCTCCATGGCCGGCCAAGAGCAAGGGAAAATGAAGCTCATTTTGGTCAATTTTTGGTATTTAGTAAAGTTGGTGAATAGTGGTCAAAACCAAGGTCCAATGAAAACGCGACACCTAGCATCTCTTTTGGCTTATAATTATCCTTTTGTCTCTCCACTCTCATCCATATAACAACCTCTAATTATCTCTTAGCACCTGATAATTTAAACCCAGTATCCAAAACTTAACCTAGTTGGCCGAATTTTTCTGAATTTTTCGCCCTAGTGGGTCCCACGTCCGGTATACGCTCTTAATTTCTCAAAACCTATTCGATACTAGGAAAATCATCGAAAAACTATATCTGCTCCTTAAAAATATCTAGAATTTTTCCTAATCACGAAAATGCAGAAAACAAGCCATGAAAGAGAATAAAACCTAGAAAGAGAATAAAACCTAGAAAATGGAAAAGTTACGGGTTCTCACACTCTCTCCCCCTTAAAGAAATTTCGCCCTCGAAATTTTCTTATCAACGGAATCTATCAAAATCTAAGGTACCCAACGGACCATACCTTCTACGTACTCAGACGAGTCAGGATCCTGATGGTGTTCTAAAGAGTACACCTGAGCCGGTACTTTGGATCCAGTCCCTTCCTTTTCCGACTGTCCAGGGTTAGTCTTAATGAGTTTGTGGGTCCCTTTTCCTTTTCGCCAATCAAACCGTGGGTACGCTCAGTAAGTCCGATGATCGGCATTCCTGCAGCGAGACAATTTTGCGCTCGCTTTCTTCCAACAATTTGCCTCGGTATGACTTGGCCCTCCGCAATATGCACAGGGACGCGACGAGTAGCAGAGACCGGTCCCCTGAGTGACATGCACGCGGATACCCTGGTTGTCGTACTCCCCGTTTTCCCTTTCCAATTTAGGGGGCGTACTTGTAGCTTGTTGTGCTCTAGAGTACTCCCAGGAAAGCACCCTTTTCTTGGCTTGGAAAGTTTTTCACGCTGGCAGCTCGCATTCTCTACCGTATGCGCCTTCTCCCTGGCTTACGCTGAAGGCGTTAATTGTGGCTCACGCGAGGTTTTCTGGGAGTTTTCTACGTTTAGGCCTGACAAATCGCGTATTCTGTCGTTGCTCGGGATGATGAGTTCGGGCGGGGCGAAAATGTTGGATAGGCGGGTGGAAATTGGCTCTCGTACGCGCGCTAGCAGATTGGGTCCTGACGAAGCCAAATGAAATTCATCTTCCTTCCGCTCGCATGACCTAGAGGAGGGAAGAATTTGGCAGTTGAATTCCCGCATAAAATTCACCCAGGTCCTGGGCGTTTGTTCCCGTTCCCATTTTTGCCGAATAACATTCCACCAGGAACGGGCCGCCCCTTCTAGTTGGAAAACGGTAAAAGTCACCTGCCTTTCATCGGTGTAATGCAGGGCCGTAAAGATATCCACCATCTTCTCGAGCCACCTTTCGGCGACATCCGGGTCGGGTTCCCCAATAAATTTCGGTGGTGCGAACTTCTGGAACCTCTCAAGTGCCCTATCGTCACTTTCGACATGATTGCCCGAGTTTCCAGGATTAGGGTTTGGGTTTTGGCCTTGTTGCTGCACCACTTGTGCCAGCAGGATGGTCATTTGCTGCATAGCAGCGGCTATTTGCACGTTGGGATCAACCCTCAGTTCAGGATTAGGTCCAGATGAGGTTTCCCCAGCACCCCTGTCCGGCGTGGGTTGCCTACGCCCGCGCCCACGTCCTCGGCCACTACGTGTGCCCTCCATTAATCTAAGTCAATCTAGGGGTGCAAAGATAATATTAAAGATAATTATAAGCATGAGGTACACACAGATCAAAAGCATATATACATACAACTGGACCGAACCAGTCACACAGTAGCAGTCAATTAGATACAAATATAAGAGATCCATGAGAGTAGCAGGATCATCCGAAATTACTATAGACAGACTAGGTCACGAGTACAAAAATAACTCACGAAGAGCTTTTCCCCTCTAGAGCTCCATCCATAATCTACGACAACAACACCATTTATATCTTAATCAAAGTTGATCACGCTTAACCACACCCGAACAGACCATATGAAGTTCCATAGAATCGCCTTTCTAGTTCGCCTAAGTCCTTTCTAACCTAGGCTCTCAATGAGTTAGTAGCCGGGCACGAGAATCCCAAATAAGATAATTCACAACTCGAGCCGGCCGGTCCCAAGAGTAAATCATCCATATTAAAGATTCCTACCTGACATACATACCTAACTTCCTCAAGTCCCATGATAATGATCCTTACACTTATAACATGCACAGTTCATAGCTTACGCTCCAAAAAGCACTTATACCTTTCGACGCATTCACGAAAGCAGGACCATAACACCACTTGGCCCCAAGCTCACTCCGCGCAGAGACCACGCGAAGTGGCTCTGATACCACCTGTGACAACCCCACCTCACCCTAAGGATAACCAAAGGGTTCGGCGGACCGCCTGCCCAGCTCTCGCCGGGACTCAGTCGTTCAGTTTAGAGCGATCTAATACGTTTCGGGACATACAAACGCACGTAACCAAGTCAAAATGTCAAAATAAAAAAAATGAAACCGGAGTCGGTCATGAATAGTAACCGACACGTCAAAACCCAACCAAACATCAAGCAAATATTTACATGTTGAAATTTAGCAGATACAATCCAAAGTGGCATACCAAAATGATTCAAAAGTGGATACAAGTATGGTTTGCCAAATCAAAAGGGAAATGGACCCTAAAAGTACATTTAGGTTTTCACTCAATGAGCTATACAAAGAGATGTCCAACTAGCTCAATTCGGCAACCAATTGTCAAATCCAGTCCAAAAGTATTTATTTTCCTGTAAGAAAAACAAAAGGAACAGAAAGGGGTGAGCTTGCGCTCAATGAGGTACCAGACATATAGCAGTAAAATCAGGGCATTTCACATTTAACAAATCAGGTACACATGCCAGATGTAAAGGAAAGGAACCAATGATTCACATAGGAAGGATACAGGTGGCTCTCAGGAGCCAAATTCCCATTTGCGTCACCGAAACTTGATCGAAATAATAGTTGACACTCCGTCAACGTTACAGAAGTAACCAATACCGTAGACTCCACTTTCTTCGATTCCTTCCACCTCACATACCCGTACCGGGCCCGAAATCCAATCAGTTCAAAAATGGTAATACTCGAGTATACCGGAATCAAGGGTCTCAATACACAAAGATCCCAAAACAGACTACCGTGGTTCGTTATCTAATCGACCAGGCCCTTGCCGGCCCGACTCGAGTAACTGGCCACAGGTGTTGAGCTCAGAGGTCACAGAAAGGTCGTTGGATACAAGCTTCCAAACGACGTCAGAACAGATACAGATCCAGATACAGATAACAGATACAGATACAGATAGTAGATTCAGATACGCCCTCAAAATTGGCATATGAACAGACAAGAGAACGAGTGTGATAAAGTACACCCTCGCCTCCCTTTTATCAAAACAGTATTTGGCTCCAACAGTCATAAATCAAGTATTTCAGATATTCAGATATTTCACATAACGGGTAGCAGGTAGTGGAATACTCACCGGGGTCAGTACAGATACCTCCCAAAAGAGAGCTTTAATCACCAAGAAACCCTAAAATAATCCAAGGAAAACAATTGAAGATTCCACTTTCAAAAATCGAGTATACAGAATGCACATGTGAGGCTCGACTACCAGTCGTATGCCTCGCCAAATAATTACTAATGCAAGGGTGCAAAACATATTTTGTTTTTGAAAACGAAAAGGTAACATGAAGACCTAGGCTCAAACAACCCAAAAGCCCTTCATTTCTACCAAAAGGCAATTCAAACTTAAAGGAACCAAACGACCTAGAAAATTGGACAGCATTTCCCTTAAATTTGCTTACTTTTCCAGCCGTCATGGCTTCATTATTTTTCCTCAGCCAGTCCCAAAGTCACACACAACATAAGTTCATTCAATAGCCGTTTAGTAAACTCCAAGTAGTACAAGTACAATTCAAGCTAGGGAAAAGTCCGGAAATGAAAGTCATGCCCTAAAATATTCCAATAAGCACAATAAGACTCGATTACAAGTCATAAACCAATGCCAAATACTCCCAAACTAGGGTTCCACAAGCACACACAAGCAATAGAGGAAACCAGAAAAATCCGGAAATGGAGTAAGTGTTAACCCGGAAAAAAATAGTTTTTGACGTCATTATGCGGTTTTGGTACCAATGGCACTACAATATTCGGATGAAGGTGAAAGACCCACCGTTTCGAAGCTAAGTGATAGGGTTACAATATTAAAGAAGGTCACTCAGCCCAGTTTCGAGTGTAACCAGGTCAAAAATGCATGAGACTACACCAGAACCGCAAAAACAGGTTCACAGAACGCATTCTAGTACAAACATCATAAATCGAGCTACCTAAGTCCAAATTCAGAAATTCCAAAGCCATCTGAAAGCTAAGAAACAGGGATACATTTCATCAGAAGATCTCAACAACCAATTCGGAATCATTCCTATCAAAAATAACCAATTACAGAAGCAATTCCCAAATTCGGGTAAAACCAGGGCAGCAAGGGTAATTCCATCATTTCTCAAGTTACGCTGCTCCGATTGACCTGAAATTTTGTAGGAACCTCTAAAATATCATTCTCTACAACTTTTATGTTTTAATCCAAGGCCAATTCGCCCTCTAACTATGAGCTACAAAACCGGGCAGAATGTAGGAACATGAACCCTAGTTTTTCAATTTTCCTTCCAAAACAGAAATTTCCAGCAATTAACCACTTTTTCCACCTTCTAGCTTCATTCTAGATCATTTCCAATCATCATGCAAAGCCACACCATAACAATCATATGAAATCAGAAAAATTCATGAACAAAAGAAAAATCCATCAATCTCACCCATAGGTCATGAAATCATCCATAAAATGACATGCTCTACCACTAGAAATCCTTAATTGATCATTATTAGCATGAGAGGGAAGATATTTGATACCTCACCTTTGCAACTCCAAGAAACAAGACAACTAGAGCCCGTTCTTCACAAATGGCTCCACTGAACACCTTAAACTAGCTTAGCAACTCATTTTTGTGGAGAAATTTGGAATTTAACCGGTAGGTTTGCAAGATTCAAGCTAGAAATGAAGGAAAATTGAAGAAACTCTCTCTCTCTCTCTCTCCTCCATGGCCGGCCAAGAGCAAGGGAAAATGAAGCTCATTTTGGTCAATTTTTGGTATTTAGTAAAGTTGGTGAATAGTGGTCAAAACCAAGGTCCAATGAAAACGCGACACCTAGCATCTCTTTTGGCTTATAATTATCCTTTTGTCTCTCCACTCTCATCCATATAACAACCTCTAATTATCTCTTAGCACCTGATAATTTAAACCCAGTATCCAAAACTTAACCTAGTTGGCCGAATTTTTCTGAATTTTTCGCCCTAGTGGGTCCCACGTCCGGTATACGCTCATAATTTCTCAAAACCTATTCGATACTAGGAAAATCATCGAAAAACTATATCTGCTCCTTAAAAATATCTAGAATTTTTCCTAATCACGAAAATGCAGAAAACAAGCCATGAAAGAGAATAAAACCTAGAAAGAGAATAAAACCAAGAAAATGGAAAAGTTACGGGTTCTCACACTCTCTCCCCCTTAAAGAAATTTCGCCCTCGAAATTTTCTTATCAACGGAATCTATCAAAATCTAAGGTACCCAACGGACCATACCTTCTACGTACCAGACGAGTCAGGATTCCTGATGGATGATTCAAAGAGTTACACCTGAGCCGGTACTATTGGATCCAGTCCCCTTCCTTTTCCGACTGTCACCAGGGTTATAAGTCTTAATAGGATTGTAGGGTCCCTTTTCCCTTTTCGCAAATCAAACTGGGTAGTCAGTAATCCGATGATCGGCACTTCCGCAGCGCAGACATTTTCCCTCTTTCTTCCAACAATTTGCCTCCGTATGACTTGGCCCTCCGCAATATCCACAGGGACCACGAGTAGCAGAGACCGGTCCCCCCTGAGGGACATCACGCGATACCCCTGGTTGTCGTACTCCCCCGTTTCCCTTTCCAATCTTAGGGGGCGTACTTGTACTTTCTTGCTCAGAGCTACTCCCAGGAAAGCCCCTTTTCTTGGCTTGGAAGTTTTTCACCTGCAGCCTCGCATTCTCTACTCGTTGCGCCTTCTCCACTGCATCGCTGAAGGCGTTAATTTGGGCTACCGCGAGGTCCTTCTGGATTTCTACGTTTAGGCCCTGGACAAATCGCCGTATTCTTCGTTGCTCGGTCATGATGAGTTCGGGCGCAAATTTGGATTGGCGGGTGAATTGGCTCTCGTACTCCGCTACAGATTGGGTCCCCTGACGAAGCCAAATAAATTCATCTTCCTTCCGCTCCTGAACTAGAGGAGGGAAGAATTTGGCATTGAATTCCCGCATAAAATTCACCCAGGTCCTGGGCGTTTGTTCCCGTTCCCATTTTTGCCGAATAACATTCCACCAGGAACGGGCCGCCCCTTCTAGTTGGAAAACGGTAAAAGTCACCTGCCTTTCTTCGGTGTAATGCAGGGCCGTAAAGATATCCACCATCTTCTCGAGCCACCTTTCGGCGACATCCGGGTCGGGTTCCCCAATAAATTTCGGTGGTGCGAACTTCTGGAACCTCTCAAGTGCCCTATCGTCACTTTCGACATGATTGCCCGAGTTTCCAGGATTAGGGTTTGGGTTTTGGCCTTGTTGCTGCACCACTTGTGCCAGCAGGATGGTCATTTGCTGCATAGCAGCGGCTATTTGCACGTTGGGATCAACCCTCAGTTCAGGATTAGGTCCAGATGAGGTTTCCCCAGCACCCCTGTCCGGCGTGGGTTGCCTACGCCCGCGCCCACGTCCTCGGCCACTACGTGTGCCCTCCATTAATCTAAGTCAATCTAGGGGTGCAAAGATAATATTAAAGATAATTATAAGCATGAGGTACACACAGATCAAAAGCATATATACATACAACTGGACCGAACCAGTCACACAGTAGCAGTCAATTAGATACAAATATAAGAGATCCATGAGAGTAGCAGGATCATCCGAAATTACTATAGACAGACTAGGTCACGAGTACAAAAATAACTCACGAAGAGCTTTTCCCCTCTAGAGCTCCATCCATAATCTACGACAACAACACCATTTATATCTTAATCAAAGTTGATCACGCTTAACCACACCCGAACAGACCATATGAAGTTCCATAGAATCGCCTTTCTAGTTCGCCTAAGTCCTTTCTAACCTAGGCTCTCAATGAGTTAGTAGCCGGGCACGAGAATCCCAAATAAGATAATTCACAACTCGAGCCGGCCGGTCCCAAGAGTAAATCATCCATATTAAAGATTCCTACCTGACATACATACCTAACTTCCTCAAGTCCCATGATAATGATCCTTACACTTATAACATGCACAGTTCATAGCTTACGCTCCAAAAAGCACTTATACCTTTCGACGCATTCACGAAAGCAGGACCATAACACCACTTGGCCCCAAGCTCACTCCGCGCAGAGACCACGCGAAGTGGCTCTGATACCACCTGTGACAACCCCACCTCACCCTAAGGATAACCAAAGGGTTCGGCGGACCGCCTGCCCAGCTCTCGCCGGGACTCAGTCGTTCAGTTTAGAGCGATCTAATACGTTTCGGGACATACAAACGCACGTAACCAAGTCAAAATGTCAAAATAAAAAAAATGAAACCGGAGTCGGTCATGAATAGTAACCGACACGTCAAAACCCAACCAAACATCAAGCAAATATTTACATGTTGAAATTTAGCAGATACAATCCAAAGTGGCATACCAAAATGATTCAAAAGTGGATACAAGTATGGTTTGCCAAATCAAAAGGGAAATGGACCCTAAAAGTACATTTAGGTTTTCACTCAATGAGCTATACAAAGAGATGTCCAACTAGCTCAATTCGGCAACCAATTGTCAAATCCAGTCCAAAAGTATTTATTTTCCTGTAAGAAAAACAAAAGGAACAGAAAGGGGTGAGCTTGCGCTCAATGAGGTACCAGACATATAGCAGTAAAATCAGGGCATTTCACATTTAACAAATCAGGTACACATGCCAGATGTAAAGGAAAGGAACCAATGATTCACATAGGAAGGATACAGGTGGCTCTCAGGAGCCAAATTTCCATTTGCGTCACCGAAACTTGATCGAAATAATAGTTGACACTCCGTCAACGTTACAGAAGTAACCAATACCGTAGACTCCACTTTCTTCGATTCCTTCCACCTCACATACCCGTACCGGGCCCGAAATCCAATCAGTTCAAAAATGGTAATACTCGAGTATACCGGAATCAAGGGTCTCAATACCCAAAGATCCCAAAACAGACTACCGTGGTTCGTTATCTAATCGACCAGGCCCTTGCCGGCCCGACTCGAGTAACTGGCCACAGGTGTTGAGCTCAGAGGTCACAGAAAGGTCGTTGGATACAAGCTTCCAAACGACTTCAGAACAGATACAGATCCAGATACAGATAACATATCCAGATACAGATAACAGATACAGATACAGATAGTAGATTCAGATACGCCCTCAAAATTGGCATATGAACAGACAAGAGAACGAGTGTGATAAAGTACACCCTCGCCTCCCTTTTATCAAAACAGTATTTGGCTCCAACAGTCATAAATCAAGTATTTCAGATATTCAGATATTTCACATAACGGGTAGCAGGTAGTGGAATACTCACCGGGGTCAGTACAGATACCTCCCAAAAGAGAGCTTTAATCACCAAGAAACCCTAAAATAATCCAAGGAAAACAATTGAAGATTCCACTTTCAAAAATCGAGTATACAGAATGCACATGTGAGGCTCGACTACCAGTCGTATGCCTCGCCAAATAATTACTAATGCAAGGGTGCAAAACATATTTTGTTTTTGAAAACGAAAAGGTAACATGAAGACCTAGGCTCAAACAACCCAAAAGCCCTTCATTTCTACCAAAAGGCAATTCAAACTTAAAGGAACCAAACGGCCTAGAAAATTGGACAGCATTTCCCTTAAATTTGCTTACTTTTCCAGCCGTCATGGCTTCATTATTTTTCCTCAGCCAGTCCCAAAGTCACACACAACATAAGTTCATTCAATAGCCGTTTAGTAAACTCCAAGTAGTACAAGTACAATTCAAGCTAGGGAAAAGTCCGGAAATGAAAGTCATGCCCTAAAATATTCCAATAAGCACAATAAGACTCGATTACAAGTCATAAACCAATGCCAAATACTCCCAAACTAGGGTTCCACAAGCACACACAAGCAATAGAGGAAACCAGAAAAATCCGGAAATGGAGTAAGTGTTAACCCGGAAAAAAATAGTTTTTGACGTCATTATGCGGTTTTGGTACCAATGGCACTACAATATTCGGATGAAGGTGAAAGACCCACCGTTTCGAAGCTAAGTGATAGGGTTACAATATTAAAGAAGGTCACTCAGCCCAGTTTCGAGTGTAACCAGGTCAAAAATGCATGAGACTACACCAGAACCGCAAAAACAGGTTCACAGAACGCATTCTAGTACAAACATCATAAATCGAGCTACCTAAGTCCAAATTCAGAAATTCCAAAGCCATCTGAAAGCTAAGAAACAGGGATACATTTCATCAGAAGATCTCAACAACCAATTCGGAATCATTCCTATCAAAAATAACCAATTACAGAAGCAATTCCCAAATTCGGGTAAAACCAGGGCAGCAAGGGTAATTCCATCGTTTCTCAAGTTACGCTGCTCCGATTGACCTGAAATTTTGTAGGAACCTCTAAAATATCATTCTATACAACTTTTATGTTTTAATCCAAGGCCAATTCGGCCTCTAACTATGAGCTACAAAACCGGGCAGAATGTAGGAACATGAACCCTAGTTTTCCAATTTTCCTTCCAAAACAGAAATTTCCAGCAATTAACCACTTTTTACACCTTCTAGCTTCATTCTAGATCATTTCCAATCATCATGCAAAGCCACACCATAACAATCATATGAAATCAGAAAAATTCATGAACAAAAGAAAAATCCATCAATCTCACCCATAGGTCATGAAATCATCCATAAAATGACATGCTCTACCACTAGAAATCCTTAATTGATCATTATTAGCATGAGAGGGAAGATATTTGATACCTCACCTTTGCAACTCCAAGAAACAAGACAACTAGAGCTCGTTCTTCACAAATGGCTCCACTGAACACCTTAAACTAGCTTAGCAACTCATTTTTGTGGAGAAATTTGGAATTTAACCGGTAGGTTTGCAAGATTCAAGCTAGAAATGAAGGAAAATTGAAGAAACTCTCTCTCTCTCTCTCTCCTCCATGGCCGGCCAAGAGCAAGGGAAAATGAAGCTCATTTTGGTCAATTTTTGGTATTTAGTAAAGTTGGTGAATAGTGGTCAAAACCAAGGTCCAATGAAAACGCGACACCTAGCATCTCTTTTGGCTTATAATTATCCTTTTGTCTCTCCACTCTCATCCATATAACAACCTCTAATTATCTCTTAGCACCTGATAATTTAAACCCAGTATCCAAAACTTAACCTAGTTGGCCGAATTTTTCTGAATTTTTCGCCCTAGTGGGTCCCACGTCCGGTATACGCTCATAATTTCTCAAAACCTATTCGATACTAGGAAAATCATCGAAAAACTATATCTGCTCCTTAAAAATATCTAGAATTTTTCCTAATCACGAAAATGCAGAAAACAAGCCATGAAAGAGAATAAAACCTAGAAAGAGAATAAAACCAAGAAAATGGAAAAGTTACGGGTTCTCACACTCTCTCCCCCTTAAAGAAATTTCGCCCTCGAAATTTTCTTATCAACGGAATCTATCAAAATCTAAGGTACCCAACGGACCATACCTTCTACGTACTCAGACGAGTCAGGATCCTGATGGTGTTCTAAAGAGTACACCTGAGCCGGTACCTTGGATCCAGTCCCTTCCTTTTCCGACTGTCCAGGGTTAGTCTTAATGGGTTGTGGGGTCCATTTTCCTTTTCGCAATCGAACTGGGCAGTCAGCAATCCAATGATCGGCACTTCCGCAACGCAGACATTTTCCCTCTTTCTTCCAACAATTTGCCTCCGTATGACTTGGCCCTCCGCAATATCCACAGGGACCACGAGTAGCAGAGACCGGTCCCCCCTGAGGGACATCACGCGATACCCCTGGTTGTCGTACTCCCCCGTTTCCCTTTCCAATCTTAGGGGGCGTACTTGTACTTTCTTGCTCAGAACTACTCCCAGGAAAGCCCCTTTTCTTGGCTTGGAAGTTTTTCACCTGCAGCCTCGCATTCTCTACTCGTTGCGCCTTCTCCACTGCATCGCTGAAGGCGTTAATTTGGGCTACCGCGAGGTCCTTCTGGATTTCTACGTTTAGGCCCTGGACAAATCGCCGTATTCTTCGTTGCTCGGTCATGATGAGTTCGGGCGCAAATTTGGATTGGCGGGTGAATTGGCTCTCGTACTCCGCTACAGATTGGGTCCCCTGACGAAGCCAAATAAATTCATCTTCCTTCCGCTCCTGAACTAGAGGAGGGAAGAATTTGGCATTGAATTCCCGCATAAAATTCACCCAGGTCCTGGGCGTTTGTTCCCGTTCCCATTTTTGCCGAATAACATTCCACCAGGAACGGGCCGCCCCTTCTAGTTGGAAAACGGTAAAAGTCACCTGCCTTTCTTCGGTGTAATGCAGGGCCGTAAAGATATCCACCATCTTCTCGAGCCACCTTTCGGCGACATCCGGGTCGGGTTCCCCAATAAATTTCGGTGGTGCGAACTTCTGGAACCTCTCAAGTGCCCTATCGTCACTTTCGACATGATTGCCCGAGTTTCCAGGATTAGGGTTTGGGTTTTGGCCTTGTTGCTGCACCACTTGTGCCAGCAGGATGGTCATTTGCTGCATAGCAGCGGCTATTTGCACGTTGGGATCAACCCTCAGTTCAGGATTAGGTCCAGATGAGGTTTCCCCAGCACCCCTGTCCGGCGTGGGTTGCCTACGCCCGCGCCCACGTCCTCGGCCACTACGTGTGCCCTCCATTAATCTAAGTCAATCTAGGGGTGCAAAGATAATATTAAAGATAATTATAAGCATGAGGTACACACAGATCAAAAGCATATATACATACAACTGGACCGAACCAGTCACACAGTAGCAGTCAATTAGATACAAATATAAGAGATCCATGAGAGTAGCAGGATCATCCGAAATTACTATAGACAGACTAGGTCACGAGTACAAAAATAACTCACGAAGAGCTTTTCCCCTCTAGAGCTCCATCCATAATCTACGACAACAACACCATTTATATCTTAATCAAAGTTGATCACGCTTAACCACACCCGAACAGACCATATGAAGTTCCATAGAATCGCCTTTCTAGTTCGCCTAAGTCCTTTCTAACCTAGGCTCTCAATGAGTTAGTAGCCGGGCACGAGAATCCCAAATAAGATAATTCACAACTCGAGCCGGCCGGTCCCAAGAGTAAATCATCCATATTAAAGATTCCTACCTGACATACATACCTAACTTCCTCAAGTCCCATGATAATGATCCTTACACTTATAACATGCACAGTTCATAGCTTACGCTCCAAAAAGCACTTATACCTTTCGACGCATTCACGAAAGCAGGACCATAACACCACTTGGCCCCAAGCTCACTCCGCGCAGAGACCACGCGAAGTGGCTCTGATACCACCTGTGACAACCCCACCTCACCCTAAGGCGAACCAAAGGGTTCGACGGACCGCCAGCCCAGCTCTCGCCGGGACTCAGTCGTTCAGTTTAGAGCGATCTAATACGTTTCGGGACATACAAACGCACGTAACCAAGTCAAAATGTCAAAATAAAAAAAATGAAACCGGAGTCGGTCATGAATAGTAACCGACACGTCAAAACCCAACCAAACATCAAGCAATTATTTACATGTTGAAATTTAGCAGATACAATCCCAATAGTGGCAATACCATGAATTCAACAAGAGGATCAAAGTATGGTTTGCCAATTAAAAAGGGAAATGACCTATAAGTACATTACGGTTTTCACTCAATAAAGCTATACCAAGAGATGTCCAACTAACAGCTCAATTCGGCAACCAACTTGTCCAAATCCAGTCTCCAAAAGTATTTATTGTTCCTGTAAGAAAATAAAAAGGAACAGAAAGGGGTGAGCTTGCGCTCAATGAGGTACCAGACATATAGCAGAAAACTCATGACATTTCACATTTAACAAATCAGGTACACATGCCAGATGTAAAGTAAAGGAACCAATGATTCACATAGGAAGGATACAGGTGGCTCTCAGGAGCCAAATTCCCATTTGCGTCACCGAAGCTTGATCGAAATAATAGTTGACACTCCGTCAACGTTACAGAAGTAACCAATACCGTAGACTCCACTTTCTTCGATTCCTTCCACCTCACATACCCGTACCGGGCCCGAAATCCAATCAGTTCAAAAATGGTAATACTCGAGTATACCGGAATCAAGGGTCTCAATACACAAAGATCCCAAAACAGACTACACGTGGTTCGTTATCTAATCGACCAAGCCCTTGCCGGCCACGACTCCGATGTAACTGGCCACAGGTGTTGAGCTCCAGAGGCGTCACCAGAAAGGGTCGTTGGAATACAACTTCCAAACGACGTCAGAACAGATACAGATCCAGATAACAGAAACAGATCAGATACAGATAGTAGATTCAGATACGGCCTAAAACAATTGACATAATTGAACAGCACAAGAGAACGAGTGTGAAAAGTAACACCCATCCCTGCCTCCTTTAATCTAAAGACAAGTAATTTGCTCCAACAGTCATAAATGCAAAAGGTATTTCAGATATTATCAAGAATATTCACGAATAACGGGTAGCCCAGGTAGTGGAATCTCACACGGTCAGTACAGATACCTCCCAAAAGAAGAGCTTTAATCAAACCAAGAAACCCTAAAATAAATCTCAAGGAAACAATTGTAAAGGAACTCCACTTTCAAAAATCGAGTATACAGAATGCACATGTGAAGGCTCTGACTACCAGTCGTATGCCTCGCCAAATAATTAACTAATGCAGAGGGTGCAAAACATATTTGTTTTTGAAAAAGAAAAGGTAACATGAAGACCTAGGCTCAAACAACCCAAAAGCCCTTCATTTCTACCAAAAGGCAATTCAAACTTAAAGGAACCAAACGACCTAGAAAATTGGACAGCATTTCCCTTAAATTTGCTTACTTTTCCAGCCGTCATGGCTTCATTATTTTTCCTCAGCCAGTCCCAAAGTCACACACAACATAAGTTCATTCAATAGCCGTTTAGTAAACTCCAAGTAGTACAAGTACAATTCAAGCTAGGGAAAAGTCCGGAAATGAAAGTCATGCCCTAAAATATTCCAATAAGCACAATAAGACTCGATTACAAGTCATAAACCAATGCCAAATACTCCCAAACTAGGGTTCCACAAGCACACACAAGCAATAGAGGAAACCAGAAAAATCCGGAAATGGAGTAAGTGTTAACCCGGAAAAAAATAGTTTTTGACGTCATTATGCGGTTTTGGTACCAATGGCACTACAATATTCGGATGAAGGTGAAAGACCCACCGTTTCGAAGCTAAGTGATAGGGTTACAATATTAAAGAAGGTCACTCAGCCCAGTTTCGAGTGTAACCAGGTCAAAAATGCATGAGACTACACCAGAACCGCAAAAACAGGTTCACAGAACGCATTCTAGTACAAACATCATAAATCGAGCTACCTAAGTCCAAATTCAGAAATTCCAAAGCCATCTGAAAGCTAAGAAACAGGGATACATTTCATCAGAAGATCTCAACAACCAATTCGGAATCATTCCTATCAAAAATAACCAATTACAGAAGCAATTCCCAAATTCGGGTAAAACCAGGGCAGCAAGGGTAATTCCATCGTTTCTCAAGTTACGCTGCTCCGATTGACCTGAAATTTTGTAGGAACCTCTAAAATATCATTCTATACAACTTTTATGTTTTAATCCAAGGCCAATTCGGCCTCTAACTATGAGCTACAAAACCGGGCAGAATGTAGGAACATGAACCCTAGTTTTCCAATTTTCCTTCCAAAACAGAAATTTCCAGCAATTAACCACTTTTTACACCTTCTAGCTTCATTCTAGATCATTTCCAATCATCATGCAAAGCCACACCATAACAATCATATGAAATCAGAAAAATTCATGAACAAAAGAAAAATCCATCAATCTCACCCATAGGTCATGAAATCATCCATAAAATGACATGCTCTACCACTAGAAATCCTTAATTGATCATTATTAGCATGAGAGGGAAGATATTTGATACCTCACCTTTGCAACTCCAAGAAACAAGACAACTAGAGCTCGTTCTTCACAAATGGCTCCACTGAACACCTTAAACTAGCTTAGCAACTCATTTTTGTGGAGAAATTTGGAATTTAACCGGTAGGTTTGCAAGATTCAAGCTAGAAATGAAGGAAAATTGAAGAAACTCTCTCTCTCTTTCTCTCCTCCATGGCCGGCCAAGAGCAAGGGAAAATGAAGCTCATTTTGGTCAATTTTTGGTATTTAGTAAAGTTGGTGAATAGTGGTCAAAACCAAGGTCCAATGAAAACGCGACACCTAGCATCTCTTTTGGCTTATAATTATCCTTTTGTCTCTCCACTCTCATCCATATAACAACCTCTAATTATCTCTTAGCACCTGATAATTTAAACCCAGTATCCAAAACTTAACCTAGTTGGCCGAATTTTTCTGAATTTTTCGCCCTAGTGGGTCCCACGTCCGGTATACGCTCATAATTTCTCAAAACCTATTCGATACTAGGAAAATCATCGAAAAACTATATCTGCTCCTTAAAAATATCTAGAATTTTTCCTAATCACGAAAATGCAGAAAACAAGCCATGAAAGAGAATAAAACCTAGAAAGAGAATAAAACCAAGAAAATGGAAAAGTTACGGGTTCTCACACTCTCTCCCCCTTAAAGAAATTTCGCCCTCGAAATTTTCTTATCAACGGAATCTATCAAAATCTAAGGTACCCAACGGACCATACCTTCTACGTACTCAGACGAGTCAGGATCCTGATGGTGTTCTAAAGAGTACACCTGAGCCGGTACCTTGGATCCAGTCCCTTCCTTTTCCGACTGTCCAGGGTTAGTCTTAATGGGTTGTGGGGTCCATTTTCCTTTTCGCAATCGAACTGGGCAGTCAGCAATCCAATGATCGGCACTTCCGCAACGCAGACATTTTCCCTCTTTCTTCCAACAATTTGCCTCCGTATGACTTGGCCCTCCGCAATATCCACAGGGACCACGAGTAGCAGAGACCGGTCCCCCCTGAGGGACATCACGCGATACCCCTGGTTGTCGTACTCCCCCGTTTCCCTTTCCAATCTTAGGGGGCGTACTTGTACTTTCTTGCTCAGAACTACTCCCAGGAAAGCCCCTTTTCTTGGCTTGGAAGTTTTTCACCTGCAGCCTCGCATTCTCTACTCGTTGCGCCTTCTCCACTGCATCGCTGAAGGTGTTAATTTGGGTTACCGCGAGGTCCTTCTGGATTTCTACGTTTAGGCCCTGGACAAATCGCCGTAATTCTCGCGTTGCTTCGTCCATGATGAGTTCGGCGCAAATTTGGATAGAGCGGGTGAAATTGGCTGCTCGTACTCCGAATACAGATTGGGTCCCCTGAACGAAGCCAATAAATTCATGCTTCCTTACCGCTCCCTGAACTAAGAGGAGGGAAGTAATTTGGTCATTGAATCCCGCATAAAATTCTCACAACCAGGTCCTGGCGTTTTGTTCCGTTCCCATTTTGCCGAATAACATTCACCAGGAACGGGCCCCCCCTTCTATTGGAAAACGGTAAAAGATCACCTGCTTTCTTCGGTGTAATGCACTAGGGCCGTAAAGATATCGCACGCATCTTCTCTGAGCCATCACCTTCGGCGACATCCGGGTTCGGGTTCACCAATGAAATTTCGGTGGTGGCGAACTTCTGGAACCTCCAAAGTGCCGGCTATCGTCACTTTCGACCATGATGCCTCTGCCGGTTTCCAGGATTAGGGTTTGGGTTTGGCGCTTGTTGGCTGGCCCACTTGTTGGCCAGCAGGTTGGTCATTTGCTGCAGGTAGCAGCGGCTATTTCACGTTTGGATATTCAACCTCAGTTCAAGGGATTAGCTCCAGAAGGAGGTTGCCCAAGGCACCCCTGTCGGTCGTGGGTTGCCTAGCGCCCGCGTGCGGCCCTTACGAGTGCCTCCGGGGGGCCGACGTGACGTGTGCCCCTCCGATTAATCTGTAAGAATCCTAGAAGGGTAGCAAGAAGATAAATATTAAGATATTATATCAGTATAAGCATGAGGTACACGATATCAACCATGACGTGTGAGTCATCAAAGCATATATACATACAACTGGACCGAACCAGTCACACAGTAGCAGTCAATTAGATACAAATATAAGAGATCCATGAGAGTAGCAGGATCATCCGAAATTACTATAGACAGACTAGGTCACGAGTACAAAAATAACTCACGAAGAGCTTTTCCCCTCTAGAGCTCCATCCATAATCTACGACAACAACACCATTTATATCTTAATCAAAGTTGATCACGCTTAACCACACCCGAACAGACCATATGAAGTTCCATAGAATCGCCTTTCTAGTTCGCCTAAGTCCTTTCTAACCTAGGCTCTCAATGAGTTAGTAGCCGGGCACGAGAATCCCAAATAAGATAATTCACAACTCGAGCCGGCCGGTCCCAAGAGTAAATCATCCATATTAAAGATTCCTACCTGACATACATACCTAACTTCCTCAAGTCCCATGATAATGATCCTTACACTTATAACATGCACAGTTCATAGCTTACGCTCCAAAAAGCACTTATACCTTTCGACGCATTCACGAAAGCAGGACCATAACACCACTTGGCCCCAAGCTCACTCCGCGCAGAGACCACGCGAAGTGGCTCTGATACCACCTGTGACAACCCCACCTCACCCTAAGGATAACCAAAGGGTTCGGCGGACCGCCTGCCCAGCTCTCGCCGGGACTCAGTCGTTCAGTTTAGAGCGATCTAATACGTTTCGGGACATACAAACGCACGTAACCAAGTCAAAATGTCAAAATAAAAAAAATGAAACCGGAGTCGGTCATGAATAGTAACCGACACGTCAAAACCCAACCAAACATCAAGCAAATATTTACATGTTGAAATTTAGCAGATACAATCCAAAGTGGCATACCAAAATGATTCAAAAGTGGATACAAGTATGGTTTGCCAAATCAAAAGGGAAATGGACCCTAAAAGTACATTTAGGTTTTCACTCAATGAGCTATACAAAGAGATGTCCAACTAGCTCAATTCGGCAACCAATTGTCAAATCCAGTCCAAAAGTATTTATTTTCCTGTAAGAAAAACAAAAGGAACAGAAAGGGGTGAGCTTGCGCTCAATGAGGTACCAGACATATAGCAGTAAAATCAGGGCATTTCACATTTAACAAATCAGGTACACATGCCAGATGTAAAGGAAAGGAACCAATGATTCACATAGGAAGGATACAGGTGGCTCTCAGGAGCCAAATTTCCATTTGCGTCACCGAAACTTGATCGAAATAATAGTTGACACTCCGTCAACGTTACAGAAGTAACCAATACCGTAGACTCCACTTTCTTCGATTCCTTCCACCTCACATACCCGTACCGGGCCCGAAATCCAATCAGTTCAAAAATGGTAATACTCGAGTATACCGGAATCAAGGGTCTCAATACCCAAAGATCCCAAAACAGACTACCGTGGTTCGTTATCTAATCGACCAGGCCCTTGCCGGCCCGACTCGAGTAACTGGCCACAGGTGTTGAGCTCAGAGGTCACAGAAAGGTCGTTGGATACAAGCTTCCAAACGACTTCAGAACAGATACAGATCCAGATACAGATAACATATCCAGATACAGATAACAGATACAGATACAGATAGTAGATTCAGATACGCCCTCAAAATTGGCATATGAACAGACAAGAGAACGAGTGTGATAAAGTACACCCTCGCCTCCCTTTTATCAAAACAGTATTTGGCTCCAACAGTCATAAATCAAGTATTTCAGATATTCAGATATTTCACATAACGGGTAGCAGGTAGTGGAATACTCACCGGGGTCAGTACAGATACCTCCCAAAAGAGAGCTTTAATCACCAAGAAACCCTAAAATAATCCAAGGAAAACAATTTAAGATTCCACTTTCAAAAATCGAGTATACAGAATGCACATGTGAGGCTCGACTACCAGTCGTATGCCTCGCCAAATAATTACTAATGCAAGGGTGCAAAACATATTTTGTTTTTGAAAACGAAAAGGTAACATGAAGACCTAGGCTCAAACAACCCAAAAGCCCTTCATTTCTACCAAAAGGCAATTCAAACTTAAAGGAACCAAACGGCCTAGAAAATTGGACAGCATTTCCCTTAAAATTGCTTACTTTTCCAGCCGTCATGGCTTCATTATTTTTCCTCAGCCAGTCCCAAAGTCACACACAACATAAGTTCATTCAATAGCCGTTTAGTAAACTCCAAGTAGTACAAGTACAATTCAAGCTAGGGAAAAGTCCGGAAATGAAAGTCATGCCCTAAAATATTCCAATAAGCACAATAAGACTCGATTACAAGTCATAAACCAATGCCAAATACTCCCAAACTAGGGTTCCACAAGCACACACAAGCAATAGAGGAAACCAGAAAAATCCGGAAATGGAGTAAGTGTTAACCCGGAAAAAAATAGTTTTTGACGTCATTATGCGGTTTTGGTACCAATGGCACTACAATATTCGGATGAAGGTGAAAGACCCACCGTTTCGAAGCTAAGTGATAGGGTTACAATATTAAAGAAGGTCACTCAGCCCAGTTTCGAGTGTAACCAGGTCAAAAATGCATGAGACTACACCAGAACCGCAAAAACAGGTTCACAGAACGCATTCTAGTACAAACATCATAAATCGAGCTACCTAAGTCCAAATTCAGAAATTCCAAAGCCATCTGAAAGCTAAGAAACAGGGATACATTTCATCAGAAGATCTCAACAACCAATTCGGAATCATTCCTATCAAAAATAACCAATTACAGAAGCAATTCCCAAATTCGGGTAAAACCAGGGCAGCAAGGGTAATTCCATCGTTTCTCAAGTTACGCTGCTCCGATTGACCTGAAATTTTGTAGGAACCTCTAAAATATCATTCTATACAACTTTTATGTTTTAATCCAAGGCCAATTCGGCCTCTAACTATGAGCTACAAAACCGGGCAGAATGTAGGAACATGAACCCTAGTTTTCCAATTTTCCTTCCAAAACAGAAATTTCCAGCAATTAACCACTTTTTACACCTTCTAGCTTCATTCTAGATCATTTCCAATCATCATGCAAAGCCACACCATAACAATCATATGAAATCAGAAAAATTCATGAACAAAAGAAAAATCCATCAATCTCACCCATAGGTCATGAAATCATCCATAAAATGACATGCTCTACCACTAGAAATCCTTAATTGATCATTATTAGCATGAGAGGGAAGATATTTGATACCTCACCTTTGCAACTCCAAGAAACAAGACAACTAGAGCCCGTTCTTCACAAATGGCTCCACTGAACACCTTAAACTAGCTTAGCAACTCATTTTTGTGGAGAAATTTGGAATTTAACCGGTAGGTTTGCAAGATTCAAGCTAGAAATGAAGGAAAATTGAAGAAACTCTCTCTCTCTCTCTCTCCTCCATGGCCGGCCAAGAGCAAGGGAAAATGAAGCTCATTTTGGTCAATTTTTGGTATTTAGTAAAGTTGGTGAATAGTGGTCAAAACCAAGGTCCAATGAAAACGCGACACCTAGCATCTCTTTTGGCTTATAATTATCCTTTTGTCTCTCCACTCTCATCCATATAACAACCTCTAATTATCTCTTAGCACCTGATAATTTAAACCCAGTATCCAAAACTTAACCTAGTTGGCCGAATTTTTCTGAATTTTTCGCCCTAGTGGGTCCCACGTCCGGTATACGCTCATAATTTCTCAAAACCTATTCGATACTAGGAAAATCATCGAAAAACTATATCTGCTCCTTAAAAATATCTAGAATTTTTCCTAATCACGAAAATGCAGAAAACAAGCCATGAAAGAGAATAAAACCTAGAAAGAGAATAAAACCAAGAAAATGGAAAAGTTACGGGTTCTCACACTCTCTCCCCCTTAAAGAAATTTCGCCCTCGAAATTTTCTTATCAACGGAATCTATCAAAATCTAAGGTACCCAACGGACCATACCTTCTACGTACTCAGACGAGTCAGGATCCTGATGGTGTTCTAAAGAGTACACCTGAGCCGGTACCTTGGATCCAGTCCCTTCCTTTTCCGACTGTCCAGGGTTAGTCTTAATGGGTTGTGGGGTCCATTTTCCTTTTCGCAATCGAACTGGGCAGTCAGCAATCCAATGATCGGCACTTCCGCAACGCAGACATTTTCCCTCTTTCTTCCAACAATTTGCCTCCGTATGACTTGGCCCTCCGCAATATCCACAGGGACCACGAGTAGCAGAGACCGGTCCCCCCTGAGGGACATCACGCGATACCCCTGGTTGTCGTACTCCCCCGTTTCCCTTTCCAATCTTAGGGGGCGTACTTGTACTTTCTTGCTCAGAACTACTCCCAGGAAAGCCCCTTTTCTTGGCTTGGAAGTTTTTCACCTGCAGCCTCGCATTCTCTACTCGTTGCGCCTTCTCCACTGCATCGCTGAAGGTGTTAATTTGGGTTACCGCGAGGTCCTTCTGGATTTCTACGTTTAGGCCGGCTGTTAACTAAATCGCGCGTAGTCTTCGTTGCTCTGGTCATTGATTGTACGTTCGCGGCGCCAAATATGGATAGGGGGTGTTGCTTCTCGTACTCCGCTACAGACTTGGGTCCACCTGACGAAGCCAAATAAATTCATTTCCTTCGCTCCTGAACATAGAGGACGGAAGAATTGCATTGAAATTCCCGTCATAAAATTCACCCAGGTCCCTGGGCGTTTGTTCCCATTCCCTTTTTGCAAGAATAACATTCCACCAGAACGGGCCGCCCCTTCTAGTTGAAAACGTAAAATGTCACCTGCCTTTCATCGGGTAATGCAGGCCGATCAAAAGAATAAGCAGCGCATGCTGTCTCGAGCCACCTTTCCAGCGCCGACCATGCCGGGCCTCCGGGTTACCCCCAATAAATTTGCGTGGTGCAACTTCTGGACCTCTCAAGTGCGCACCCTATCGTCCACTTTCGACATGATTGCCGCGAGGTTCTCCAGGATTAGGGTTTGGTTTTGGCCTTGTTTGCGCCCACTTGTGACCAGCAGGTTGAGATCGTTTCGCTGCATAGCAGCGGCTATTTTGCACGTGATCTTAAACCCTCAGTTCACGGAGATTACCCCGTTCGCAGATGAAGCGTTTCCCCAGCACCCCTGATCCGGCGGTGGGTTGCCTACGCCCCGCGCCCACGTAGTCCTACGGACCACTACGTGTGCCCTTCTATTAATCTAATCTTCAATCTAGGGTGCAAAGATAATTTAAAGATAAATTATAAGCATGAGGTACATTCACAGATCAAAAGCATATATACATACCAACTGACCGAACCAGTCCACACAGTAGCAGTCTCAATTAGATACAATATAAGATCATGAAGAGTAGCAGGATCATCCGAACATTACTATAGACAGACTAGGTTCCGACGAAAGTTACAAAAAATAACTCAACGAAGAGCTTTTTCCCCTCTAGAGGCTCATCCATAAATCTACGACAACAGACACATTTATATCTTAATCAAAAGTTGAACGCTTAACCACACGCGCACACCCGAACAGACCATATGAAGTTCCATAGAATCGCCTTTCTAGTTCGCCTAAGTTCTTTCTAACCTAGGCTCTCAATGAGTTAGTAGCCGGGCACGAGAATCCCAAATAAGATAATTCACAACTCGAGCCGGCCGATCCCAAGAGTAAATCATCCATATTAAAGATTCCTACCTGACATACATACCTAACTTCCTCAAGTCCCATGATAATGATCCTTACACTTATAACATGCACAGTTCATAGCTTACGCTCCAAAAAGCACTTATACCTTTCGACGCTTTCATGAAAGCAGAACCATAACACCACTTGGCCCCAAGCTCACTCCGCGCAGAGACCACGCGAAGTGGCTCTGATACCACCTGTGACAGCCCCACCTCACCCTAAGGCGAACCAAAGGGTTCGGCGGACCGCCTGCCCAGCTCTCCCCGGGACTCAGTCGTTCAGCTAGAGCGATCTAATACGTTTCGAGACATACAAACGCGCGTAACCAATTCAAAATGTCAAAATAAAAAAAAAATGAAACCAGAGTCGGTCATGAATAGTAACCGACACGTCAAAACCCAACCAAACATCAAGCAAATATTTATATGTTGAAATTTAGCAGATACAATCCAAAGTGGCATACCAAAGTGATTCAAAAGTGGATACAAGTATGGTTTGCCAAATCAAAAGGGAAATGGACCCTAAAAGTACATTTAGGGTTTCAATCAATGAGCTATACAAAAGAGATGTCCAACTAGCTCAATTCGGCAACCAATTGTCAAATTCAGTCCAAAAGTATTTATTTTCCTGTAAGGAAAACAAAAAGGAACAGAAAGGGGTGAGCTTGCGCTCAATGAGGTACCAGTCATATAGCAGTAAAATCAGGGCATTTCACATTTAACAAATCAGGTACACATGCCAGATGTAAAGGAAAGGAACCAATGATTCACATAGGAAGGATACAGGTGGCTCTCAGGAGCCAAATTCCCATTTGCATCACCGAAACTTGATCGAAATAATAGTTGACACTCCGTCAACGTTACAGAAGTAACCAATATCGTAGACTCCACTTTCTTCGATTCCTTCCACCTCACATACCCCTACCGGGCCCGAAATCCAATCAGATCAGAAATGGTAATACTCGAGTATACCGGAATCAAGGGTCTCAATACCCAAAGATCCCAAAACAGACTACCGTGGTTCGTTATCTAATCGACCAGGCCCTTGCCGGCCCGACTCGAGTAACTGGCCACAGGTGTTGAGCTCAGAGGTCACAGAAAGGTCGTTGGATACAAGCTTCCAAACGACGTCAGAACAGATACAGATCCAGATACAGATAACAGATACAGATACAGATAGTAGATTCAGATACGCCCTCAAAATTGGCATATGAACAGACAAGAGAACGAGTGTGATAAAGTACACCCTCGCCTCCCTTTTATCAAAACAGTATTTGGCTCCAACAGTCATAAATCAAGTATTTCAGATATTCAGATATTTCACATAACGGGTAGCAGGTAGTGGAATACTCACCGGGGTCAGTACAGATACCTCCCAAAAGAGAGCTTTAATCACCAAGAAACCCTAAAATAATCCAAGGAAAACAATTTAAGATTCCACTTTCAAAAATCGAGTATACAGAATGCACATGTGAGGCTCGACTACCAGTCGTATGCCTCGCCAAATAATTACTAATGCAAGGGTGCAAAACATATTTTGTTTTTGAAAACGAAAAGGTAACATGAAGACCTAGGCTCAAACAACCCAAAAGCCCTTCATTTCTACCAAAAGGCAATTCAAACTTAAAGGAACCAAACGGCCTAGAAAATTGGACAGCATTTCCCTTAAATTTGCTTACTTTTCCAGCCGTCATGGCTTCATTATTTTTCCTCAGCCAGTCCCAAAGTCACACACAACATAAGTTCATTCAATAGCCGTTTAGTAAACTCCAAGTAGTACAAGTACAATTCAAGCTAGGGAAAAGTCCGGAAATGAAAGTCATGCCCTAAAATATTCCAATAAGCACAATAAGACTCGATTACAAGTCATAAACCAATGCCAAATACTCCCAAACTAGGGTTCCACAAGCACACACAAGCAATAGAGGAAACCAGAAAAATCCGGAAATGGAGTAAGTGTTAACCCGGAAAAAAATAGTTTTTGACGTCATTATGCGGTTTTGGTACCAATGGCACTACAATATTCGGATGAAGGTGAAAGACCCACCGTTTCGAAGCTAAGTGATAGGGTTACAATATTAAAGAAGGTCACTCAGCCCAGTTTCGAGTGTAACCAGGTCAAAAATGCATGAGACTACACCAGAACCGCAAAAACAGGTTCACAGAACGCATTCTAGTACAAACATCATAAATCGAGCTACCTAAGTCCAAATTCAGAAATTCCAAAGCCATCTGAAAGCTAAGAAACAGGGATACATTTCATCAGAAGATCTCAACAACCAATTCGGAATCATTCCTATCAAAAATAACCAATTACAGAAGCAATTCCCAAATTCGGGTAAAACCAGGGCAGCAAGGGTAATTCCATCGTTTCTCAAGTTACGCTGCTCCGATTGACCTGAAATTTTGTAGGAACCTCTAAAATATCATTCTATACAACTTTTATGTTTTAATCCAAGGCCAATTCGGCCTCTAACTATGAGCTACAAAACCGGGCAGAATGTAGGAACATGAACCCTAGTTTTCCAATTTTCCTTCCAAAACAGAAATTTCCAGCAATTAACCACTTTTTACACCTTCTAGCTTCATTCTAGATCATTTCCAATCATCATGCAAAGCCACACCATAACAATCATATGAAATCAGAAAAATTCATGAACAAAAGAAAAATCCATCAATCTCACCCATAGGTCATGAAATCATCCATAAAATGACATGCTCTACCACTAGAAATCCTTAATTGATCATTATTAGCATGAGAGGGAAGATATTTGATACCTCACCTTTGCAACTCCAAGAAACAAGACAACTAGAGCTCGTTCTTCACAAATGGCTCCACTGAACACCTTAAACTAGCTTAGCAACTCATTTTTGTGGAGAAATTTGGAATTTAACCGGTAGGTTTGCAAGATTCAAGCTAGAAATGAAGGAAAATTGAAGAAACTCTCTCTCTCTTTCTCTCCTCCATGGCCGGCCAAGAGCAAGGGAAAATGAAGCTCATTTTGGTCAATTTTTGGTATTTAGTAAAGTTGGTGAATAGTGGTCAAAACCAAGGTCCAATGAAAACGCGACACCTAGCATCTCTTTTGGCTTATAATTATCCTTTTGTCTCTCCACTCTCATCCATATAACAACCTCTAATTATCTCTTAGCACCTGATATTTTAAACCCAGTATCCAAAACTTAACCTAGTTGGCCGAATTTTTCTGAATTTTTCGCCCTAGTGGGTCCCACGTCCGGTATACGCTCTTAATTTCTCAAAACCTATTCGATACTAGGAAAATCATCGAAAAACTATATCTGCTCCTTAAAAATATCTAGAATTTTTCCTAATCACGAAAATGCAGAAAACAAGCCATGAAAGAGAATAAAACCTAGAAAATGGAAAAGTTACGGGTTCTCACACTCTCTCCCCCTTAAAGAAATTTCGCCCTCGAAATTTTCTTATCAACGGAATCTATCAAAATCTAAGGTACCCAACGGACCATACCTTCTACGTACTCAGACGAGTCAGGATCCTGATGGTGTTCTAAAGAGTACACCTGAGCCGGTACCTTGGATCCAGTCCCTTCCTTTTCCGACTGTCCAGGGTTAGTCTTAATGGGTTGTGGGGTCCATTTTCCTTTTCGCAATCGAACTGGGCAGTCAGCAATCCAATGATCGGCACTTCCGCAACGCAGACATTTTCCCTCTTTCTTCCAACAATTTGCCTCCGTATGACTTGGCCCTCCGCAATATCCACAGGGACCACGAGTAGCAGAGACCGGTCCCCCCTGAGGGACATCACGCGATACCCCTGGTTGTCGTACTCCCCCGTTTCCCTTTCCAATCTTAGGGGGCGTACTTGTACTTTCTTGCTCAGAACTACTCCCAGGAAAGCCCCTTTTCTTGGCTTGGAAGTTTTTCACCTGCAGCCTCGCATTCTCTACTCGTTGCGCCTTCTCCACTGCATCGCTGAAGGTGTTAATTTGGGTTACCGCGAGGTCCTTCTGGATTTCTACGTTTAGGCCCTGGACAAATCGCCGTATTCTTCGTTGCTCGGTCATGATGAGTTCGGGCGCAAATTTGGATTGGCGGGTGAATTGGCTCTCGTACTCCGCTACAGATTGGGTCCCCTGACGAAGCCAAATAAATTCATCTTCCTTCCGCTCCTGAACTAGAGGAGGGAAGAATTTGGCATTGAATTCCCGCATAAAATTCACCCAGGTCCTGGGCGTTTGTTCCCGTTCCCATTTTTGCCGAATAACATTCCACCAGGAACGGGCCGCCCCTTCTAGTTGGAAAACGGTAAAAGTCACCTGCCTTTCTTCGGTGTAATGCAGGGCCGTAAAGATATCCACCATCTTCTCGAGCCACCTTTCGGCGACATCCGGGTCGGGTTCCCCAATAAATTTCGGTGGTGCGAACTTCTGGAACCTCTCAAGTGCCCTATCGTCACTTTCGACATGATTGCCCGAGTTTCCAGGATTAGGGTTTGGGTTTTGGCCTTGTTGCTGCACCACTTGTGCCAGCAGGATGGTCATTTGCTGCATAGCAGCGGCTATTTGCACGTTGGGATCAACCCTCAGTTCAGGATTAGGTCCAGATGAGGTTTCCCCAGCACCCCTGTCCGGCGTGGGTTGCCTACGCCCGCGCCCACGTCCTCGGCCACTACGTGTGCCCTCCATTA
The DNA here is from genome assembly GCF_003713205.1 of Coffea eugenioides. NCBI lineage: Eukaryota > Viridiplantae > Streptophyta > Magnoliopsida > Gentianales > Rubiaceae > Coffea > Coffea eugenioides. The sequence goes on from NW_020862946.1 coordinate 33,096, forward strand.
ATCTAAGTCAATCTAGGGGTGCAAAGATAATATTAAAGATAATTATAAGCATGAGGTACACACAGATCAAAAGCATATATACATACAACTGGACCGAACCAGTCACACAGTAGCAGTCAATTAGATACAAATATAAGAGATCCATGAGAGTAGCAGGATCATCCGAAATTACTATAGACAGACTAGGTCACGAGTACAAAAATAACTCACGAAGAGCTTTTCCCCTCTAGAGCTCCATCCATAATCTACGACAACAACACCATTTATATCTTAATCAAAGTTGATCACGCTTAACCACACCCGAACAGACCATATGAAGTTCCATAGAATCGCCTTTCTAGTTCGCCTAAGTCCTTTCTAACCTAGGCTCTCAATGAGTTAGTAGCCGGGCACGAGAATCCCAAATAAGATAATTCACAACTCGAGCCGGCCGGTCCCAAGAGTAAATCATCCATATTAAAGATTCCTACCTGACATACATACCTAACTTCCTCAAGTCCCATGATAATGATCCTTACACTTATAACATGCACAGTTCATAGCTTACGCTCCAAAAAGCACTTATACCTTTCGACGCATTCACGAAAGCAGGACCATAACACCACTTGGCCCCAAGCTCACTCCGCGCAGAGACCACGCGAAGTGGCTCTGATACCACCTGTGACAACCCCACCTCACCCTAAGGATAACCAAAGGGTTCGGCGGACCGCCTGCCCAGCTCTCGCCGGGACTCAGTCGTTCAGTTTAGAGCGATCTAATACGTTTCGGGACATACAAACGCACGTAACCAAGTCAAAATGTCAAAATAAAAAAAATGAAACCGGAGTCGGTCATGAATAGTAACCGACACGTCAAAACCCAACCAAACATCAAGCAAATATTTACATGTTGAAATTTAGCAGATACAATCCAAAGTGGCATACCAAAATGATTCAAAAGTGGATACAAGTATGGTTTGCCAAA
>NW_020862947.1:0-18031 GCF_003713205.1 Coffea eugenioides
TTTGGACATGCATATACAGGTTTACGCCAAAGATATGCACAAATTAGCAAAAATGCAGCTAGTACCAAAACACTGAACACATCGATTTCAAAACAAATCAACAGGACAATAAAGTAATTCAACTCAACGGCCCTAACGCAACTCCCCTGCTGAGCCCACCTAATCCACCAGCACCGCCCCGGCGGCCCTAGGGTGCAAACCTAAAGAATAGGTCCAAATAGCTAACTTCAATATTAAGTAAGAACCAAATCGATTCACACTGGGACTGGCCATCTCCAAGTGCAATCAACTCAATCCCCACTTTGCCTTATGGAAAATTACAAAAGTCAATATCAAAATCTTAGCATTCAATATTTACCTTAATAGCCAAGTATCCCACAGTCCGGCATCCTAAACTTCAAGCCTAGGATACACTACAAAGATCTGAAGCCTAAGCTCTGATACAACGGGGACGCCCCAATCTTCTCCAAAGGGCGAAACCCGAGGGAGGTCGGGACGCCTCCTTACTCGCGCCACACTCGAAAAAAAAACAATAAAAATAAGAAACCAAAAAGCCATAACCACAATATACAATCCAAAAGATCTATTACATCCCTCAAAAGAGATACCCAGATCACTGCATCAGCTGCATGAATAGTAATGAAAATTAGAAAATAGACCCAAGAAGGTTTTAATACAGGTCACCAAAACAAACCAAAATATCGTAGTGTTCAACATTACAAACTACCAACTAATACATATGGTGCAAAATTCCCGCGTCGGCCCCTGTAAGGAAAACAAAAGCAAAGGGGGTAAGTATAACTTAGTGACTAATCAGAGTAAAAATATAACATTTTACAGTTAACATTTGCACAGTGAGGAGCAAGTAAAAGCAGAAAATACACCACATGGTAAAGGTACGGTGGCTCCAAACCAACCACCTGTTAGCTGTGATCACTGTTGACCCTTGAGATCCTGAGCAACACGCTCAGCTTCCTAAGGATCCCACAAGAGAGACCGATGACCTCAGCTAAGTCACGAGCAATATGCTTGAAAATTTTCAAGCGAAGAATGCTCTACAATCGTAGTCAAAGCAATAAATGGTTCAAACAATAAATGCTCTGGTTCAAGCAATAAATGCTCTAGTTCAAGCAATAAATGCTCTAGTTCAAGCAATAAATGCTCTCAAATTGCGTCACAAGCAATAATTGCTCCGCAAATGTTTTACAAGCAATGAATGCTCCATAACAAATCACAAAATCATATTTCACAGGTATCAATAGCAACTAATGGGGTTTAGGTCGAGTGCCATAAAGTACACCCTCGCCTAGGTGCCCATTTTTCATAGTAAACTCATATTAGCATTGCGTTACACAAAAACCCAGATTACTCACCTAAAGAGTAAGTATAAGGAGAGAAAGTACGGAAATGAATTCAAGTCGTCAGCTAGTGGGCCCCACTGGCTCCGTCTAGCCCGTCACCGCCTGTAGCAGAAGGTTGAGCCATATTATCACACAAACAGCTACTAAAGTGCGTAAATTAAGCAAAACGACAAAATTGGCACATGCATGTGTTCAATTGGCAAACGGAAATGGAAACGGCCGGCAAACGGAAATGGGCATAGTTACTGTCCCAAACTGTTTTGATCATAAGTTGGGCTAGGAATGTCGGACTAAAGTGCATGAAATACCGTTACGAAGCTAAGAGGAAGGGCTAAAATTTTCATGAGGTACCTTAATCTCGATCTAAATGGAAGTAGGTCGAAATTATGGAAAACAGTACCAGAAGTTTGCACTTTAGGGTGACGGACAGGGTCTGTTTGCCGGACTATAACTCACAGCTCGCAAATACAAACCAAGAAATTCCAAAGGCGTTAGAAATCTATGTCAAAATGCTAAAACTTTTATATTTTGGCCAAAACCTGAATCAATACAGAGCAGGGTGAAAAATGGGTCCAAAGTTCCTGTCAGATCTGTCCAAATTCAAAGGCAGTTCTGACAACCGATCTTGTTTTGGTTATAACTGGAGCTACGGAACTTGGATTTGGACGCACTTTATACTGTTTTGAAGCTAAAACACAGATCTACATTTATTATGAAGGGGTCAACACCCAGTTCGCACGATATCCCGGCGATCCGAGCATGGTCAGAGGCTAAATCTAAAAGCGTAACACAATCCAGTGTTCAAAACAGGTGCAAGTGTTTTGGCTATAACTCGGGCTACACTAATCCGTTTGACCTGAAATTTTGTAGGCACATTAAGGACTTAAGAAGCTACAACTTTAATGTTTTGAGAAACCTCTGAATCCACATGCAGCATAAAGAAAAACAGAACCCAAGTTCGGATTTGTGGACTGCCCTATTTCCAGTTTTGCCGGTTTCGAACGTCGCAAACGCATGGTCCGTTTCCAAGGTTTCCATGCAAGTCTTCCAACCACTTTCATACCAAATAAACACACACATATACTAACTTCTAAATGACCTACAAATGGTTCGAAACTTTCCCTCTAAGTCACTACAAAATTGCCAAAACTAACCATAATCCCTAACCTAACCTTATTTGCATCAATAAACTTAATCTAACAACCTACTAACCAAACCCTAACTAACTAAACATTAGCCAAGCTAAACTAACCTAAGGAAGCCTAGGGTTTCATGGTCAAATCTGATTTTGCTAAAAGCTAACCACACAAGAACAAGTAATACATCAAAACTTCCATTTACAAGCCAACAACTAACCCAATCAATTTAATGAACCATGAAGCAAAAACTCTAACCTTTCATAGTCTTGACCGAAATTTAGGCAACTATATCTCAACAAAATAAACCATGAAACTTCAATATAAACATCACATCCACCATACAAGTCCATAATCACAACAAAATACATCACTTCCATGGTGTTCAAAAATTAATCACCCAACTTAAACCACCAAGAGAGATGATTTACCTTTCAAATAAGCTTTGTAGTTGATCAAACTTCAACAATCAAGTACCCAAGTTGTTCCCTTAAGCTCCAAAAGCAAGATGGAAGCTTGAAGTTGAAGAATTTTGAAGGAAATCTCTCCCCCCCTTGCTCTCTCTCTCGGCCTATCTCTCTCTCTTTCTCTTTAGTTTTTGTTTTGTTGATTTCTTATGATTATCTTGCAAGTCTAAGGTAATAAATAAGTCAAAGACCATAGAAGATATTTATCACTTCCACCAATCAAATAAAAGCTTGGTTATTGCCTCCTAGCCCTTACAACCTTTACTTTCTCTTTCTTACTCCTTTTCCCTCAAACATTGATAATCTTTCAATTAACTCCATAAATAATAACTTAATCTAGTCTAAAGCACTTGATCACACATAATCACTTCACTAATCACACTCCTATCTTAACCACCTATATTTAATCATACTTTCTGCATAATAAAAACAATGAAACAACAACCTTTATCACATTGACAAAATTAGGGTTTTAAACCCAACTTAAGCTTTCTAATGGATTGTAACACTAGAAGTTTGACTAGTTTAGGGTTTTCTAGCTCTCAAACCTACCTAACCTTTGCTAAAAGAATCGAATCCTATACTTACTTGCACAATAACGTATATTAGCATGCCTATTAATATAATAGCACAAACTTGTAATTCATTACAAAAACTAGGGTTTTGTGTAAAAATATCAAAGGTGTAAATCCATTAGGGTTTTAATAAAATTCCAAATTAAGGTTTTTCGATTCTAAAAAACAAAATCACATGTAAAGAATTACCATCATCCTTAAAATCAAATTTTATAGCAAAATTTAGCACTAATATTACTTATTCAAAATTAAGGATGAATCGGGATCTCACAACCTCTCCCTCTTAGAAGAATTTCGTCCTCGAAATTCATACCTTCGGTGTCCCTGATCGGCCTAGAAGTGGTTCCCTTCATCCCTGATTTATTTCATCCCCTCGACTTCTGAGGGCACTGAGCAACTAGGTGTTCATTGCTACCACATCGGAAACATCGCCGATTTTTCTCTTTCTTCCAACAGGTATCTTCCGTATGGTTAGTGGCCTCACAGACATCACATACTCTTCTGGTTCCGAACATCGATTCCCCATGTGAGACACCACTTTGGGGCCCTTTTCCTGTCTGATCTTCCCTTGTTTTACCTTGATTCGGAGTCCCCACTGGTCTTGTACCATCGGCTTCCTTACTCCTCTTACTAGGTGGCTCGCTTCCCGAGCTTTGCCCACCAGTATAGGTATAGGTGTCAGATGGTGTTCTCTTCTTGTCACAGAAAGCTTTCACCTGACTCCTTGCCGTCTCTATTCGCTGTGCCTTTTCCAGGGTCTGGCTGAATGTATCCAACTGGGCAACCGCCAGTGCCTCTTGTATTTCCACGTTTAACCCCTGGACAAACCGATGAATTCTCTTTCGGTCTGTTAGTACTAACTCTAGAGCAAAACGAGAGAGTTTCGTAAATTGTGTCTCGTACTCTGCCACACTTAACGGCCCTTGACGCAGGCGGATAAAGTCCTCTTTCCGCCTTTCTTGAACAATTGGTGGCAAATACTTCTCGTTAAACTCACGGGTGAAATTGACCCAAGTCCAGGGGGTCTGCTCTTGTTCCCACTTAGCCTTTATTACATTCCACCATGCTCGGGCTGGTCCCTCAAATTGGAAGACAGCAAAAGATACATGCCGTTCCTCTGGATACCCGAGCGCAGCGAATATATCCATCATGCGGTCCATCCATCCCTCAGCTAAGTCAGGGCTAGGTCCACCTATGAATTTTGGGGGTGCAAATTTTTGAAACCGTTCTAAGGCACGATCCACTCCCTCGTGATTGCCCAGATTATTTCCAGGGTTTCCGGCATTATTCCCATGACCCTGACCCTATTGGTCCACCATTCGTGCCAGCAAATCTGTCATCCGTTGTATGGCTGTAGCTACTTGGTTATCAGTTTGGTGGTTCGCATTTTCATTTCTACCCTTTCGGGTTCTGGTCTCCGTCCCCTAACTTTTCCTCGGCCTCGGCCTCGTCCCCTACCTCCACCTCGGCCACCGGCTTCCATTTGTTTTGAAAACTTTACCATATAAAACACCATATAAAACACACTAAATGATAAAAATTTTAGGACATGCATATACAGGTTTACGCCAAAGACATGCACAAATTAGCCAAAATGCAGTTAGTACCAAAACACTGAACACATCGATTTCAAAACAAATCAACAGGATAACAAAGTAATTCAAGTCAACGGCCCTAACGCAACTCCCCTGCGGAGCCCACCTAATTCACCAGTACCGCCCCGGCGGCCCTAGGGTGCAAACCTAAAGAATAGGTCCAAATAGCTAACTTTAACATTAACTAAGAACCAAGTCGATTCACACTGGGACTGGCCATCTCCAAGTGCAATCAACTCAATCCCCACTTTGCCTTATGGGAAAATTACAAAAGTCCAATATCAAAATCCTAGCATTCAATATTTACCTTAATAGCCAAGTACCCCACAGTCCGGCATCCTAAACGTTGAAACCTCGGATGCACTACAAAGATCTGAAACCTAAGCTCTGATACTACCTGTGACGCCCCCACTTCTCCCAAGGGCGAACCCGAGGGTATCGGCGGGACGCCTGCCAAGCTCGCGCCAGGACTCGAAAATACAAAACAATAAAAACTAAAGAAACCAAAAGAGCACTATTCACAATATACAATCCCCAAAAGATTTCTATTTACATCCTCAAAAGTAGATATCCAGATCACTGCATCATCGCATGATAGTAATGAAAATTAGAAAATAGACCCAAAGAAGGGTTTTAATACAGGTCACCAAAACAAACAAAAATATCTTAGTTGTTCAACTATTACAAACCAAACCTAACTATACTAGTGATGGTGCCAAAATTTCCCCGCGTCGGCCCCTGCTAAGGAAAACAAAAGAAAAGGGGGTAAGCTATAAGCTTAGTGACTAACCAGGGGTAAAAATATAATTTTTACATGTCAACATTTGCACAGTGAGAGCAAAGCAAAAGCAGAAAAGTAACACCACATGGTAAGGATACGGGTGGCTCCAAAGCCAACTCATTTGTTGAGCTTGATCACTGGTTGACCCTTGAGATCCTGAGCCACACAGCTCGCTTCTCTTAAAGGATCCCACATAGATAGACCATGAGCCTCAGCTCAAGTCACGAGCAATAAATGCTCTAAAATATTTTTCAAGCAATAAATGCTCTAAAATCGTAGTTCAAGCAATAAATGCTCTGGTTCAAGCAATAAATGCTATCAAATTGCATCACAAGCAATAATTGCTCCGCAAATGTTTCACAAGCAATAAATGCTCTCAAATTACGTCACAAGCAATAATTGCTCCGCAAATGTTTGACAAGCAATAAATGCTCCATAACAAATCACAAAATCATATTTCACAGGTATCAATAGCAACTAATGGGGTTTAGGTCGAGTGCGATAAAGTACACCCACGCCTAAGTGCCCATTTTTCATAGTAAACTCATATTAGCATTGAGTTATACAGAAACCCTGATTACTCACCTAAAGAGCAAGTATAACGAGAAAAGTACGGAAATGAATTCAAGTCGTCAGCTAGTGGGCCCCACCGGCTCCGTCTAGCCCGTCACCACCTGTAGCAGAAGGTTGAGCCATATTATCACACAAACAACTACTAAAGTACGTAAATTAAGTAAAACGGCAAAATTGGCACATGCATGCGCCGAAACGGCATACAGAAACGGAAATGGCAGCACAACCGTTTTGGTGTCAAAAACTGTTTTGAACACATCGAACCTACGAGTGTCGGATCAAAGTACATTAGGTACCTTTGTGAAGCTAAGAGGAAGGGTTACAATTTTCATGAAGACACCTTAATCTAGATCTGTATGGAAGCAGGTCGAAAGTATGGAAAACAGTACCGGAAGTTTGCATTTTAGGGTGACAGACAGGGTCTGTTTGCTGAATCATAACTCACAGCTCACAAATCGAAATCAAGAAATTCCAAAGGCATTGGAAAGCTATCTCATAATGCTAAAACTTTTATGTTTTGGTTAAAACCTGAATCAATACAGGGCAGGGTGAAAAATGGGTCCAAAGTTCTTGTCAGAACTGTCCAAATTCAAAGGCAGTTCTGACAACCGATCTTGTTGTGGTCATAACTGGAGCTACGGACCTCAGATTGGAATCCACTTTATACCGTTATTAAGCTAAGACGTAAACCTACATTTATTTTGAAGACCTCCAAAGCCGAATCATACATTTTCATGGTAAAAAATGGAAATTTCCGCGGAAACAGAAATCTGGGCGCGAAACAGGGAGCATGGCAGTCAAGGGTATTTTTTTTAATTTCACATGATACAGTGCTCCGATTGAGCTGAAATTTTACAGGTAGCTAGCTAAGTCAATTACCAACAACTTTCATGTTTTAGGAAAAGGCTGATTCTGTCTGTAACATGCCCAAATAATTCCGGTCAGAATAGGCAAATTTGAAACCTTAAACCTGGAATTTCCGCACAAAGCTGAAAGTTTCCGCATCCAACTACAACTAACATAGAAAAACCTCATTTTACACCATATCAAACCATTATACATGGCCAACAACTAATGATCATATAAAATCAGAAAAATCCCCAATAATATCTGAAATTTAACTAATTCCACCTCAAACCACAAAATCTTCTATAAAATAACATGTTTAGCCACTACAAGCTACTAATTGACCATTATTAGAAACAAAAGGGAGTTTCCAAGCAAAATGCCTTGCTACCCCAAGAAAGGTAGTAGCTTAGGTTTCTTTCTTCCAAAACAACTCCACCAAATCCTTGAAACACCCTTAGCAAATCACTTTTATGGACAAAGTCAAGATTTAATCGGTTGGTTTGCAAAATCCAAGCAAGAAATGAAAGATATAAGTTGAAAGTTTTCTTTCTTTTCCTCCCTATGAGGTTCGGCCATCCCTCTCTTTATTTCTTTCTTATTTTTGTTGTTTAATAACTTGGTTCCTCTTGCATATTCTAGATATAAGCTTAGTCATAAGCCTAGTCAACACATGAGAAGATATTTTCTTATCACCCAATCACATAAAAGTTTCCATTTTGCTCCTTTAACCCTTACACTTCAACTTACCCTTTTATTCCACTCTTGCCCTTGAACATTTGAACTCCTTACAATTTACTCCATAGGACTTAAACTTAATCTAGTATAATCTCATTAACCTTACTTAGTTTCTCTACTAAGCACTTTCCTATCTTAATCACCTAGACTTAAACATACTTTATTCTACATCAAAGCAATTAAACAACAACCTTTTGTCATAAGCAAAAATTAGGGTTTTAATAAAATTCCAAATTAAGGTTTTTTTTTTAATTCTAAAAGCAAAATCACATGTAAAGAATTACCATCATCCTTAAAATCAAATTTTATAGCAAAATTTAGCACTAATAATCCTTATTCAAAATTAAGGACGAATCGGGATCTCACAACCTCCCTCTCTTAGAAGAATTTCGTCCTCGAAATTCATACCTTCGGTGTCCCTGATCGGCCTAGAAATGGTTCCCTTCGTCCTTGATTTCTTTCCTCCCTTCGACTTCTGAGGGTACTGAACAACTAGGTGTTCATTGCTATCACATCGGAAATATCGCCGATTTTTCTCTTCTTTCCAACAGGTATTTTTCGTATGATTAGTGGCCCCACAGACATCACATATTCTTTTGGTTCCGAACATCGATTCCCCATGTGAGACACCACTTTGGGGCCCTTTTCCTGCTTGATCTTCCCTTGTTCTCCCTTGATTCGGAGTCCCCACTGGTCGTGTACCAGCGGCTTCCTTACTCCTCTTATTAGGTGGCTCGCTTCCCGAGTTTTGCCCACCAGTGTAGGTATAGGTGTCAGATGGTGTTCTCTTCTTGTCACGGAAAGCTTTCACTTGACTCCTTGCCGCCTCTATTCGCTGTGCCTTTTCCAGGGTCTGGCTGAATGTATCCAACTGGGCAGCCGCCAGTGCCTCTTGCATTTCCACGTTTAACCCCTGGACAGATCGACGAATTCTCTTTCGGTCTGTTAGCACAAACTCTGGAGCAAAACGAGAGAGTTTGGTAAATTGTGTCTCGTACTCTGCCACACTTAACGGCCCTTGACGCAGGCGGATAAAGTCCTCTTCCCGCCTTTCTTGAACAATCGGTGGCAAATACTTCTCGTTAAACTCACGGATGAAATTGACCCAAGTCCAAGGGGTTTGCTCTCGTTCCCACTTAGCCTTTATTACATTCTACCATGCTCGGGTTGGACCCTCAAATTGGAAGACAGCAAACGATACCCTGCCGTTCCTCTGGATACCCGAGCGCAGCGAATATATCCATCATGCGGTCTATCCATCCCTCAGCTAAGTCAGGGCTAGATCCACCTATGAATTTCGGGGGTGTAAATTTTTGGAACCGTTCTAAGGCACGGTCCAGGGTTTCCGGCATTATTCCCATGACCCTGACCATGTTGGTCCACCATTTGTGCCAGCAAATCTGCCATCCGTCGTATGGCTGTAGCTACTTGGTTATTAGCTTGGTGGTTCGCATTTTCATATTCTACCCTTTCGGGTTTTGGCCTCGTCCCCTACCTCCACCTCGGCCACCGACTTCCATTAGTTTTGAAATCTTTACCATATAAAACACCATATAAAACACACTAAATGATCAAAATTTTTGGACATGCATATACAGGTTTACGCCAAAGATATGCACAAATTAGCCAAAATGCAGTTAGTGCCAAAACGCTGAACACATCGATTTCAAAACAAATCAACAGGACAACAAAGTAATTCAAGTCAACGGCCCTAACGCAACTCCCCTGCGGAGCCCACCAAATCCACCAGCACCGCCCCAGCGGCCCTAGGGTGCAAACCTAAAGAATAGGTCCAAATAGCTAACTTCAACATTAAGTAAGAACCAAGTCGATTCACACTGGGACTGGCCATCTCTAAGTGCAATCAACTCAATCCCCACTTTGCCTTATGGAAAAATTACAAAAGTCCAATATCAAAATCCTAGCATTCAATATTTACCTTAATAGCCAAGTGCCCCACAGTCCGGCATCCTAAACTTTAAGTCTAGGATACACTATAGAGATCTGAAACCAAAGATCTGATACCAACAGTGACAGCCCCACCTCACCCTAAGGCGAACCAGAGGGTTTTGCGGACCATCTGCCCAGCTCTCGCCGGGACTCAAAGGCAAAAGCAAATAAAAGCTATTCACACGGCAAAAGAGTACTATTCGCATTATATACATCGGCAAAAGAGTTCTATTTACATCCCCAAAAGTAACTACCCATACCATTACATCCTTATAATTATAACCCAAAATCAAAGAGTAGACCCTAAGAAGGGTCCTTACACGGATCACCATATTAGGGAAAAACATATTAGCTATTCAATGATTACAAACAAAACCCAACTATACTAGTGATGGTGCCAAAATTTCCCCGCGTCGGCCCCTGCTAAGGAAAATAAAAGAAAATGGGTAAGCTAGAAGCTTAGTGACTAACCAGGGTAAAAACGTAATTTGTACATATCAACATTCACACAGTGAGAGCAAAGCAAAAGCAGAAAAGTAACACCACATGGTAAGGATACGGGTGGCTCCAAAGCCAACTCATTCGTCGAGCTTGATCACTGGTTGACCCTTGAGATCCTGAGCCACACAGCTCGCTTCTCTTAAAGGATCCCCCATAGAGAGACTATGAGCCTCAACTCAAGTCACGAGCAATAAATGCTCTAAAATATTTTTCAAGCAATAAATGCTCTAAAGTCGTAGTTCAAGCAATAAATGCTCTGGTTCATGCAATAAATGCTCTAGTTCAAGTAGTAACTGCTCTGGTTCAAGCAATAAATGCTCTCAAATTGCGTCACAAGCAATAATTGCTCCGCAAATGTGTTACAAGCAATAAATGCTCCATAACAAATCACAAAATTATATTGGACAGGTATCAATAGCAACTAATGGGGTTTAGGTCGAGTGCGATAAAGTACACCCTCGCCTAAGTGCCCATTTTTCATAGTAAACTCATATTAGCATGGAGTTACACAGAAACCCTGATTACTCACCTAAAGAACAAGTATAACAAGAGAAAGTACGGAAATGAATTCAAGTCGCCAGCTAGTGGGCCCCACCGGCTCTCCGTCCAGCTCACCACCGTTTGAAATAGAAGATTGCATCACAATATATCACAAACGGCTACTAACTTGCTTAACTCAAGTAAAACGGTAAAATCGACACATGCATGCGCCGAAACGGCATACAGAAACGGAAATGGCAGCACAACCGTTTTGGTGTCAAAAACTGTTTTGAACACATCGAACCTACGAGTGTCGGATCAAAGTACATTAGGTACCTTTGTGAAGCTAAGAGGAAGGGTTACAATTTTCATGAAGACACCTTAATCTAGATCTGTATGGAAGCAGGTCGAAAGTATGGAAAACAGTACCGGAAGTTTGCATTTTAGGGTGACAGACAGGTTTTGTTTGCTGAATCATAACTCACAGCTCACAAATCGAAATCAAGAAATTCCAAAGGCATTGGAAAGCTATCTCATAATGCTAAAACTTTTATGTTTTGGTTAAAACCTGAATCAATACAGGGCAGGGTGAAAAATGGGTCCAAAGTTCTTGTCAGAACTGTCCAAATTCAAAGGCAGTTCTGACAACCGATCTTGTTGGGGTCATAACTGGAGCTACGGACCTCAGATTGGAATCCACTTTATACCGTTATTAAGCTAAGACGTAAACCTACATTTCTTTTGAAGACCTCCAAAGCCGAATCATACATTTTCATGGTAAAAAATGGAAATTTCCGCGGAAACAGAAATCTGGGCTCGAAACAGGGAGCATGGCAGTCAAGGGTATTTTTTTTAATTTCACATGATACAGTGCTCCGATTGAGCTGAAATTTTACAGGTAGCTAGCTAAGTCAATTACCAACAACTTTCATGTTTTAGGAAAAGTCTGATTCTGTCTGTAACATGCCCAAATAATTCCGGTCAGAATAGGCAAATTTGAAACCTTAAACCTAGAATTTCCGCACAAAGCTAAAAGTTTCCGCATCCAACTCCAACTAACATAGAAAAACCTCATTTTACACCATATGAAACCATTATACATGGCCAACCACTAATGATCATATAAAATCAGAAAAATCCCCAATAATATCTGAAATTTAACTAATTCCACCTCAAACCATAAAATCTTCTATAAAATAACATGTTTAGCCACTACAAGCTACTAATTGACCATTATTAGAAACAAAAGGGAGTTTCCAAGCAAAATGCCTTGCTACCCCAAGAAAGGTAGTAGCTTAGGTTTCTTTCTTCCAAAACAACTCCACCAAATCCTTGAAACACCCTTAGCAAATCACTTTTATGGACAAAGTCAAGATTTAATCGGTTGGTTTGCAAAATCCAAGCAAGAAATGAAAGATATAAGTTGAAAGTTTTCTTTCTTTTCCTCCCTATGAGGTTCGGCCATCCCTCTCTTTATTTCTTTCTTATTTTTGTTGTTTAATAACTTGGTTCCTCTTGCATATTCTAGATATAAGCTTAGTCATAAGCCTAGTCAACACATGAGAAGATATTTTCTTATCACCCAATCACATAAAAGTTTCCATTTTGCTCCTTTAACCCTTACACTTCAACTTACCCTTTTATTCCACTCTTGCCCTTGAACATTTGAACTCCTTACAATTTACTCCATAGGACTTAAACTTAATCTAGTATAATCTCATTAACCTTACTTAGTTTCTCTACTAAGCACTTTCCTATCTTAATCACCTAGACTTAAACATACTTTATTCTACATCAAAGCAATTAAACAACAACCTTTTGTCATAAGCAAAAATTAGGGTTTTAATAAAATTCCAAATTAAGGTTTTTTTTTTAATTCTAAAAGCAAAATCACATGTAAAGAATTACCATCATCCTTAAAATCAAATTTTATAGCAAAATTTAGCACTAATAATCCTTATTCAAAATTAAGGACGAATCGGGATCTCACAACCTCCCTCTCTTAGAAGAATTTCGTCCTCGAAATTCATACCTTCGGTGTCCCTGATCGGCCTAGAAATGGTTCCCTTCGTCCTTGATTTCTTTCCTCCCTTCGACTTCTGAGGGTACTGAACAACTAGGTGTTCATTGCTATCACATCGGAAATATCGCCGATTTTTCTCTTCTTTCCAACAGGTATTTTTCGTATGATTAGTGGCCCCACAGACATCACATATTCTTTTGGTTCCGAACATCGATTCCCCATGTGAGACACCACTTTGGGGCCCTTTTCCTGCTTGATCTTCCCTTGTTTTACCTTGATTCGGAGTCCCCACTGGTCGTGTACCAGCGGCTTCCTTACTCCTCTTATTAGGTGGCTCGCTTCCCGAGCTTTGCCCACCAGTGTAGGTATAGGTGTCAGATGGTGTTCTCTTCTTGTCACGGAAAGCTTTCACTTGACTCCTTGCCGCCTCTATTCGCTGTGCCTTTTCCAGGGTCTGGCTGAATGTATCCAACTGGGCAGCCGCCAGTGCCTCTTGCATTTCCACGTTTAACCCCTGGACAGATCGACGAATTCTCTTTCGGTCTGTTAGCACAAACTCTGGAGCAAAACGAGAGAGTTTGGTAAATTGTGTCTCGTACTCTGCCACACTTAACGGCCCTTGACGCAGGCGGATAAAGTCCTCTTCCCGCCTTTCTTGAACAATCGGTGGCAAATACTTCTCGTTAAACTCACGGATGAAATTGACCCAAGTCCAAGGGGTTTGCTCTCGTTCCCACTTAGCCTTTATTACATTCTACCATGCTCGGGTTGGACCCTCAAATTGGAAGACAGCAAACGATACCCTGCCGTTCCTCTGGATACCCGAGCGCAGCGAATATATCCATCATGCGGTCTATCCATCCCTCAGCTAAGTCAGGGCTAGATCCACCTATGAATTTCGGGGGTGTAAATTTTTGGAACCGTTCTAAGGCACGGTCCAGGGTTTCCGGCATTATTCCCATGACCCTGACCATGTTGGTCCACCATTTGTGCCAGCAAATCTGCCATCCGTCGTATGGCTGTAGCTACTTGGTTATTAGCTTGGTGGTTCGCATTTTCATATTCTACCCTTTCGGGTTTTGGCCTCGTCCCCTACCTCCACCTCGGCCACCGACTTCCATTAGTTTTGAAATCTTTACCATATAAAACACCATATAAAACACACTAAATGATCAAAATTTTTGGACATGCATATACAGGTTTACGCCAAAGATATGCACAAATTAGCCAAAATGCAGTTAGTGCCAAAACGCTGAACACATCGATTTCAAAACAAATCAACAGGACAACAAAGTAATTCAAGTCAACGGCCCTAACGCAACTCCCCTGCGGAGCCCACCAAATCCACCAGCACCGCCCCAGCGGCCCTAGGGTGCAAACCTAAAGAATAGGTCCAAATAGCTAACTTCAACATTAAGTAAGAACCAAGTCGATTCACACTGGGACTGGCCATCTCTAAGTGCAATCAACTCAATCCCCACTTTGCCTTATGGAAAAATTACAAAAGTCCAATATCAAAATCCTAGCATTCAAATTTACCTTAATAGCCAAGTGCCCCACAGTCCGGCATCCTAAACTTTAAACTTAGGATACACTATAGAGATCTGAAGCCTAAGCTCTGATACCAACTGTGACAGCCCCACCTCACCCTAATGCGAACCAGAGGGTTCGGCGGACCGCCTGCCCAACTCTCGCCGGGACTCGAAGGCAAAAGCAAATAAAAGCTATTCAAATGGCAAAAGAGTACTATTCGCATTATATACATCGGCAAAAGAGTTCTATTTACATCCCCAAAAGTGACTACCCATACCATTACATCCTTATGATTATAACCCAAAATCAAAGAGTAGACCCTAAGAAGGGTCCTTACAGGGATTACTATATTAGGGAAAAACATATTTGCTATTCAGTGATTACAAACAAAACCCAACTATACTAGTGATGGTGCCAAAATTTCCCCGCGTCGGCCCCTGCTAAGGAAAACAAAAGAAAAGGGGTAAGCTAGAAGCTTAGTGACTAACCAGGGTAAAAACGTAATTTGTACATGTCAACAATTACAAAGTGAGAGCAAAGCAAAAGCAGAAAAGTAACACCACATGGTAAGGATACGGGTGGCTCCAAAGCCAACTCATTCGTCGAGTTTGATCACTGGTTAACCCTTGAGATCCTGAGCCACACAACTCGCTTCTCTTAAAGGATCCCCCATAGAGAGACTATGAGCCTCAACTCAAGTCACGAGCAATAAATGCTCTAAAATATTTTTCAAGCAATAAGTGCTCTAAAGTCGTAGTTCAAGCAATAAATGCTCTGGTTCAAGAAATAAATGCTCTCAAATTGCGCCACAAGCAATAATTGCTCCGTAAATGGGTTACAAGCAATAAATGCTCCATAACAAATCACAAAATTATATTTCACAGGTATCAATAGCAACTAATGGGGTTTAGGTCGAGT
Source organism: Coffea eugenioides (assembly GCF_003713205.1). Lineage (NCBI taxonomy): Eukaryota > Viridiplantae > Streptophyta > Magnoliopsida > Gentianales > Rubiaceae > Coffea > Coffea eugenioides. Next base: position 15,478 of record NW_020862947.1, read on the forward strand.
GCGATAAAGTACACCCTCGCCTAAGTGTCCATTTTTCATAGTAAACTCATATTAGTATGGAGTTACACAGAAACCCTGATTACTCACCTAAAGAGCAAGTATAACAAGAGAAAGTACGGAAATGAATTCAAGTCGCCAGCTAGTGGGCCCCACCGGCTCCGTCTAGCTCACCACCGTCTGAAATAGAAGATTGCATCACAATATATCACAAACGGCTACTAACATGCATAACTCAAGTAAAACGGCAAAATCGACACATGCATGCGCGGAAACGGCATACAGAAACGGAAATGGCAGCACAACCGTTTTGGTGTCAAAAATCGTTTTGAATACAATCGAAACTACGAGTGTCGGATCAAAGTGCATTAGGTACCTTTGTGAAACTAAGAGGAAGGGCTACAATTTTCATGAAGACACCTTAATCTAGATCTGAATGGAAGCAGGTCGAAAGTATGGAAAACAGTACCGAAAGTTTGCATTTTAGGGTGACAGACAGGGTCTATTTGCTGAACCATAACTCACAGCTCACAAATCCCAATCAAACAATTCCAAAGGCGTTGGAAACATATCTCATGATGCTAAAACTTTTATGTTTTGGTTAAAACCTGAATCAATACAGGGCAGGGTGAAAAATGGGTCCAAATTTCCTGTTTGAACTGTCCAAATTCAAAGGCAGTTCTGACAACCGATCTTGTTGTGGTCATAACTGGAGCTACGGATCTCAGATTGGAATCCACTTTATACCGTTTCGAAGCTAAGACATAAGCCTACATTTCTTATGAAGACCTCCAAAGCCAAATCATACATTTACATGGTAAAAATTGAAATTTCCGCGGAAACAGAAATCTGGGCGCGAAACAGGGAGCATGGCAGTCAAGGGTATTTCGGTCATTTCACATGATACGGTGCTTAGATTGAGCTAACAATTTACAGGTAGCTAGCTAACTCAATTACCAACAACTTTCATGTTTTAGGAAAAGGCTGATTCGGTTTGTAACATGCCCAAATAATTGCGCTCAGAACAGGCAAATTTGAAACCTTAAACCAGGAATTTCCGCACAAAGCTGAAATTTTCCGCATCCAACTACAACTAACATATAAAAGCCTCATTTTACACCATATCAAACCATTATACATGGCCAACCACTAATGATCATATAAAATCAGAAAAATCGCCAATAATATCTGAAATTTAACTAATTCCACCTCAAACCACAAAATCTTCTATAAAATAACATGTTTAGCCACTACAAGCTACTAATTGACCATTATTAGGAACAAAAGGGAGTTTCCAAGTAAAATACCTTGATACCCCAAGAAAGGTAGTAGCTTAGGTTTCTTTCTTCCAAAACAACTCCACCAAGTCCTTGATACACCCTTAGCAAATCACTTTTATGGACAAAGTCAAGATTTAATCGGCTGGTTTGCAAAATCCAAGCAAGAAATGAAAGATATAAGTTGAAGGTTTTCTTTCTTTTCCTCCATAAGAGGTTCGGCCCTCTCTCTCTTTATTTCTTTCTTATTTTTGTTGTTTAATAACTTGGTTCCTCTTGCATATTCTAGATATAAGCTTAGTCATAAGCCTAGTCAACACATGAGAAGATATTTTCTTATCACCCAATCACATAAAGGTTTCCATTTTGCTCCTTTGACCCTTACACTTCAACTTACCCTTTTATTCCACTCTTGCCCTTGAACATTTGAACTTCTTACAATTTACTCCATAGGACTTAAACTTAATCTAGTCCAATCTCATTAACCTTACTTAGTTTCTCTACTAAGCACTTTCCTATCTTAATCACCTAGACTTAAACATACTTTATTCTACATCAAAGCAATTAAACAACAACCTTTTGTCATAAGCTAAAATTAGGGTTTTAATAAAATTCCAAATTAAGGTTTTTTTTTTCTTTAATTCGAAAAGTAAAATCACATGTAAGGAATTACCATCATCCTTAAAATCAAATTTTATAGCAAAATTTAGCACTAATAATCCTTATTCAAAATTAAGGACGAATCGGGATCTCACAACCTCCCCCTCTTAGAAGAATTTCATCCTCAAAATTCACACCTTCGGTGTCCCTGATCGGCCTAGAATTGGTTCCCTTCGTCCTTGATTTCTTTCCTCCCTTCGACTTCTGAGGGTACTGAGCAACTAGGTGTTCATTGCTACCACATCGGAAACATCGTCGATTTTTCTCTTCTTTCCAACAGGTATCTTTCGTATGATTAGTGGCCCCACAGACATCACATATTCTTTTGGTACCGAACATCGATTCCCCATGTGAGACACCACTTTGGGGCCCTTTTCCTGCTTGATCTTCCCTTGTTTTACCTTGATTCGGAGTCCCCACTGGTCGTGTACCAGCGGCTTCCTTACTCCTCTTATTAGGTGGCTCGCTTCCCGTGCTTTGTCCACCAGTGTAGGTATAGGTGTCAGATGGTGTTCTCTTCTTGTCACAGAAAACTTTCACCTGACTCCTTGCCGTCTCTTTTCGCTGTGCCTTTTCCAGGGTCTGGCTGAATGTATCCAACTGGGCAGCCGCCAGTGCCT
>NW_020862948.1:0-19443 GCF_003713205.1 Coffea eugenioides
TCGGACTCTTAATCTCTTTGCTTGTCTTCTGATCAAGTCTCTTTACATCAGTTGCTTAATCGTTTCCATTGTTTTTTTTCGATTTTTCTTGGAGTGAATTGCCAAAAAGGTTACTAAACTATTAAGTAAGACACAAGTCAGTCACTAAACTTTTTTTGTGGCCACAAATATCACTAAACTGGCAAAAACGGGTCAATAAGGTAATTTTGTCAAATTATACTCTTAAAACAGCCCCTTGCCAAAGGTCATTTTGTCAAAAAAGGTCATTGATTTTTAATGATTTACCGGTTGTTTTATCAGTAGAATTTGACAAAATAATTTTGATGGTTAGTTTTTACCAGTTTAACGATCTTTATGACTGCAAAAATTAAAAAGTTTGATAACTGATCCATGCCATACTTATTAGTTTAATACTTATTAGTTTAATGACTTTTTAATCATTCGCTCTTTTCTTGTGATCATTCCATCTTTCATGACTGGCTTCCTTCTTCTATGCCTTTTAAAGCTGTGGGGTAAGAGTTTAATGCCCCGAGAGCCGTTTCATAAGATTGGGCACTGTTGGGTGTACAGCTAGTTGGACCATCCCCTGTTTTAAAATTTGAACCGGATAACGATTCAGACAAGTTTAACGGTTAAGGGTTAAAGGGTTTTGACTGGTCATATCAATACAAAAAACTAGATTATGTCAATAATAGATTTTACTTTAAATCAAATTTCCATGTAAAATAACTAAAAGAACGTTAAAATCAAGAAATATATATTTATAAAATGTTTGATGCTTCAAGCTATTTAACAAGAAAATACAACCAATAAATTAATCAAGTAGCAATTATACAATTTGATTTATACTCTATAAGTTTAGAATTAAGTTTTGGGGCATATTTCAAGAACAAACTACAATTTATGACTGTCATATTGAGTTATAAAATATTTCTCAGCGTATTAACAGTTTTCAAAAAGTCTAAGAGTCAAACCAGAAAATTAGAAAAACCTTGTAACCCGTACTACTTTTCCTACTATTTCTTCTCCCACGAAGCCAGCCACTCTTAGTCTTCTCCTGGTTTGAATTTTCTCCTTCTAGTTTTAGCCTGATGCTTCACGTAACCAACCACTCTTACTCGTCTCCTGGTTGTATACTATCCTGAAAGAAAGATGAATTGGGGACTAAACTGAAAGAAAGATGAATTGGGGACTAAGGGTCTGTTTGATAACATAAAAAAGTGTTGAAACTGAATCTTTTCAAACATTCAAATGTTTTGAGCGTTTGATAAATGAAAATCTATCTATTGAACTTGTTAAGCAGTGTTGAACTTGTATATATTTTTTTCAACACAAGAATCCTAATTGAATGCTTAATTTTGATAAGAATCAATAGAATTACTTCAACTACCTTATCTTATCTACCAAATCTACCATTGTTAGTTAATTATATTCAAAATTCTTACCTAATTAAATAACCTGATATTCTCTATCTAACGATTTTTTGTTCCTTTTTTCTCCCTTTTTAATGATTTTCACATCTTCTCCATACTTTTCATAAAATATATTTCATCTTTTATATTAATTTGATTTAAAAATAAATATTATCATTTTCATACCTAATAATTTTAAGTTAATTAAATCATAGGTTCTATTTCTTTTTTGAATGAAAAGATATAAGGGCAAAATTATCAAATTAAACTTATTAAGCATTCAGTTATAAATATTTATTAAACAGTATAAATATATTTAACATTAAAATTTAGACATTCATATATTTCTTTTCAGTGCTTAAAATTCAGCAAATTAATTATTTCAATATTCAAATTTCAGAATTCAGGCTTCAGAATTTAGATTCAGCTTTTATCAAATGGAACCTAAGAAAGAGAGATTAAATTGGTATTTGCAATAATGTGGGCAGTCTTGCCGCTGTTTCCTTTTTCTATTTTTTCTTTAATATTGCACCCTCAAATTTGATAATGGATTGATACTGCCTAATTTGGTCTATAATGCGATTACCTAGTTTTGGATTTTTTTTTCATGGTGATAAATACTTATAAGCATACCAAACATCATATATGTGTATCAACAACACTAGTTATACCCACCAAGGTTGGTAAAACTCATCAACCAGACAGATGGTTTTTTGGTAAAACTCATCAACCAGACAGATGGTTTTACATTTTACTAGAATAGGTTTAGTCTTTAAATTAATAATTTTGCCTTGGTTAGTCTCTAAATTGTCGATTTTTAACCAATTTGATTCTTTTAATCCATTGAATGAGTATCTGGTGATTTCTTTATTATTTGTGTAAACATGTAATCATGTTCAATTCTGAAAAATATTGAAAAGTTCACAGAATGGATTGAACCAATTAAATAAGGATTAGTTACATATGAACCCCTATAATTTTGTATAATGCCAGATGAGCTCCTAAGATTTCAAAATAGCATATAACCCCCTGTTATTTAATGAAAAGTGAAAATGAACGAAATGTATAACCAGTTATGACTATTAGACTACATGCACTCTAAAAATCTATGTGATAAAATAATAATATCGAGTTAATTCTCTTATTATTTTCATAAATATCCACTTTATCCGCTGTAATTTTTACTTTTATCCACATAAACCCTCTATAGTTTTGTACAAGTGGTTAAGTTGTTGTTTGATTTCGTATTTAAGTAAGTGCACTAATGGCATTTCAGTAAATGACATTGCATAGGCTATTTCCCATTAAATTTACAATTTACATGAAACCAGAGAGGAATGGAAGTTATTAGTAATTTACCCATTCAATAATGAAGAACCCGAGTGAGAAACGCGTTTTTTCTTTTCTTTGTTTTGGAGGTTGCATAACTTGCATTTTGGGTTTGGGTATTGGGACCACTTTACAAATTAAGGTTGACAAGCTAACAAAATTTTCGTCCAAAATGTCTAACAGTTTAATTCGATCACTCAGGTTTGATTGCACATTTCTCTCTCTCTCTCTCTGTATATATATATATATATACACACACACACACACATGTATATCCCTAAACTACATCTACATCCCATAATCCCTCCTTTTCTTTAACATTCTTCAAGTCATAATGGAAACTAATTGGAATACGGAGGCTCTAGAGTTCATTGAAGAGGTGACCAAAAATGCTGGTCAAGTCCAGAAGATGGTCTTGGCAGATATACTAAAACAGAATGCTGAAACTGAGTATCTACAACGATTCAATCTTGATGGTGCAACTGACACTAAGACATTTACATCCAAAGTTCCATGTATTACTTACGAGGATATTCGGCCTGAAATTCAGCGTATGGAAAACGGTGATCGTTCCGCCATCTTGACAGCTCTACCTGTTTCTGAATTTTTGCTCAGGTGAATTTTGTTACCTATATACACCATAGGTTCTTCAAGAATTTTTTTTTCACTGTTTGATATGCAAACCAGTTTCCTTAAAAGACTGCTAGTAAATAATTTTTTCATATTTGATTAGTTAAAGTTAAGCACCTTCTTGAATTTTTTTGTACTTAGCCACAAATTTTTAACTTTTTCAGCTCTGGGACGACGACATCAGGTAAAAGAAAACTGATCCCTATGCCCGAAGAAGAATGGAATCGTCGTCAGGTTCTATCAAGTCTTCAGATGCCAGTCATGAACACGTAAGACAAATTAATCCATTAAAGTCATGTATAGAAATGCCAGTCATGTATATATGTATGTATGCATGCATGTGTATATATATATATATATGTATGTATTTATTTATTCCTCCATAAGACAGCTATGTTCCAGATTTGAACAAGGGAAAAGGGCTGTATTTCTACTTTTCATGGCCAGAGACAAGGACCCCAGGAGGACATATGACACTAACAGCCCTTGCTAAATACTACAGAAGTGAACACTACAAGAACCAAAGACGTGATCCCTACACCCAATACACAAGCCCCTATGAAAGTGTCCTGTGCACAGATTATGTCCAAAGCATGTATGTCCAATTGCTGTGTGGGCTCTATCAACGCAAACAAATCAACCGGGTTGGTGCTTCTTTGGCTTCAGCACTACTCCGAGTCATTAAGTTTTTTGAACTCAATTGGCAAGATTTGGTTCATGACATTAGAGTTGGATCACTCAATCCCAAAATAACTTACGAGCCACTTCGAGAATGCATGGCTCGAATCATGAAATCCGATCCAGAACTTGCAGATTTTTTAACCAGTGAGTGCTCTGGAGAGAATTGGGAAGGAATTATTCAAAGAATTTGGCCTAATGCAAAGTATCTCGAAACTTTAATCACTGGTTCAATGATCCAATATGCTACCTCCCTCGATTATTATAGCGGCGGGCTACCCATTTCAACTGCCAAGTATGCATCCTCTGAGTGTTGCTTCGGAATTAACCTCAATCCCATATCCAAACCCGAAGACGTGTCATTTACTTTCATGCCAAACTTAGCCTATTTCGAATTTATACCGCAGGAACATCATTCTTCCAAGATGGATATCGGTAATAGTACTGTTACAACTCCTGACCTTATTGATCTTGTGGATGTAGAAGTTGGCAAGGACTATGAAGTCGTGATTACTACATATGCCGGATTGTACAGGTATCAAATGGGCGATATACTTAGAGTAACAGGATTTCACAATTCGGCACCAAAATTCAAGTTCTTGAGGAGGAAAGGTGTGCTATTGAGCATTGAAGGGGATAAAACAGATGAGGTTGAGTTACAAATGGCTATGGATAATGCATCCCAAATTCTCCAAGCATACAATGTAAGCTTGGTTGATTATACGAGTCATGCAAGTAAAAAGATAGCTCCAGGGCATTATGTTATATATTGGGAGTTGTCAGTTAAGGACTCGGACAAGAATGTACAAAGTGATGAGGCTATCAGCCGTTGCTGCCAAACAATTGAGAACTCATTCAGCTTAATATACAAACAATATCGAGTACACGGAGCAATTGCACCACTGGAAATTCGTGTGTTAAAGAATGGTACATTTCAGGATCTTGTGGAGTTTGCTGTCTCTAGAGGGGCTTCTATTGGTCAATATAAGGTGCCTAGATGTGTAGAAACTGGACCAGTCTTGGAGTTTCTTGATTCGAGAGTAATTTCCAGTCATTTCAGCCCATGTCTGCCTTCTCTGGCTTCAGAAGAATCTGAAGAGTGACTCGTGGATATTAGAAAAAATATGTAGCATTTCTTATTGTTTCTTTACTGTCAAAGTGTACTATTTTGGAGCTATTAATCCTAATATCATGGGTGACCTTCCTAGTTACTAGATCAACCTGCTATAATAATTTCATAAACACCTAGAGAAGAGAATAATACTGGTGTCAACTCACTTTTCCTTGCTTAAAATTACAAGGAACCAAGTGCCTGAATTTGTTGTGTAGACTTGTCATGGCTTTTATTAACATCTCTTCTTGAAATGATTCTGCGTAGACATGATATTCTATTCACAAATTGTAAGGTGGGATTGAAATTCAAATCATGTACCTACAATTGAAGGATGTCTCTAATGTTCATTATAAGTTTAATGTGCTTATGATGTTAATATTCATTCCACTTTATTAATTTGACAATTTATCCTACGGCATGTGTGAGTTTTGTGTCATGTATACTATTCTTAACGGTTAAGCCTAAAGAGAAAACATTGGGTGCTGTCCATTGGTGATCAGACCTAAGTTTATTTTATGTCCAAAGTTTAGGTTCTAGGTTTGACTTTGCTAGCTTTTATTAGAAGACTACACCAGTCGGCCATTCTCTTTCAAAGTTAGTTGATTAAAAAAGATGATTAGACAGCCAGCGAAAGTTTCAAGAATCAGAATCACCTCTTACGATATTTGGTGCTAATTAAACTTCAGTTTTGATTCTCATAGCAAGAGTGGTTGAAAGTAGGGATTTTCTGAGTGTAAGTTTGTAATTCTTTCTCATAAAATAAAATGCTAAAATTTTTCCATACAACTTTTGCTAAAACTCAACAGAGGTCAGAGAATTTTCAATAAATGTTAAGCTAACGTATTAATTGCCACCAACTTGAATAAATTTTCTCTTTTGCTCCTTTGTTAGCTGACCAAGTCACGTTGTTATTATTTTTTCATTTTTGGTACAACATCCAAGCCAATTTCAAATTTGTTAAATAGGGGACGGGAAATAAATTATTTAAACCTTTTTCTACTAAAATTGTTTTAATCCTTAATTTACATTTTAGCTAAGTTAGGCCCTATTTGATAACTCAATTCAGCACTTGAATTGAATGGATTTAAATTTTAATATGTTTAGACACGTTTGATAATCAAAAATTGAAAATCCGAGTTAATTAAACGGTACTGAATTTCATAGGCAAAACTTGTTTCAAAAAATAAGCGATAAACTATTTATTTATTACTGAATCTAATATATACTTAAATGTATCTAATTTTATACTTAACAATTCAGTAATTTAATGGATTCAAACTTTAAATTTCAGTTTTCGAGTTTTAGTTTTATCAAACGCACATCTTGGAACTATCATTTTTAATTGATTTAGTCCTTTTAACCAAAATACATCAAAATTGAATTCTTTTTTACCAACAACAACCTTCAACTTATAAACTATCCTCATCACTTACTCAACGATTAAGTCTTTTATAATCAATAACTAATACAAAAGGAACAGAAGCACTGTGGCGCCCCAACCACCCCACCTCCCCTTGGGAAGGGGGTAGCAGAACACTTGTCTGGGTCTCGCCAAGACTCAATTTGCAAACTTAATAGAAGTAAATATTACTTCAAAGTTTCAACAAGGTAAACTCTTACAGCCTTAGAATAGCAAATACAAACCTTTACATGTACAAAAGTTGCCTACCCATAAGAAGTTAGATCAACTTAATACTCAAAATAGCTCCAGAAGCATTCAACTACCAAAAAATATCTACACAGCTCCAACTCCCAAGTAAACTCCTGCACTTCCGGCGTATACCTTACACAAAATTTTGCAGAAAACATTTCAAAAGGACAGTGAGCTAAAGGCTCAGTGAGGCCATGATGTGTGTGAGCATGGTTTCATAAATAATTTTCAAACTCAAAGATTAGTATTATTAAAAAAAAATAACTGTATGTATTCTCAATACTACTATGTGTAGTATTATGGTAAGTTTTTACAAAAAATGAACACCCATAATTCACATAGTACATATGAATAGACTAATCTACCAGAAGCGATACAATTCAGTTTTTGGCATGATAACGGTGTTATGCATCAATAGACAATAGTATCAAGAACAGTAACAAGGCGCAACCTCCTTATCACAACATGTGCGCTCTTGATCCCAAACACTCCACCGTATCGGTTTATATCAGTTTCAGTAAATGCGCGCATCAATCTCGGCACAAACATGTAGAAGCCCTTATGCACCTACATGTCGGGTTGCTTTGTCAAGATAGCCAAAACCAATCGACTAAGTCCATTACCAGCTCATAGCATTTTGACTAAACTTGACATGGGCCCTAGTAACAACAACAGTCATCAATGGTACCATGTTTAACAATAATCACGGCGACCAGAGTATAAATCAATACAAATTTAAACACCAATTTAGTAACGAGTGAACCACATTCTAGATGCACAGAAATTTCATCACCAAAAACATGCATTTGGCAGTATAATAATAATATTTTATTTTTGAAAAACTGACTTTTTGGACACTCACACTTTAGTTGTTCCTTTTCTTTTCACAGTTATTCCTCTATGTTTGTTCAATTACAACTTGCCACAACATGAATCAGAGTTCAATTTCAAAAAAACAAGTCCTAAAACCCAAGTCAAGCTTAGATTCCTTGATTAGGATCAGAACCTACTGGAAAATAACAGAAACAAAGTATCATTAAACCATGAGCATCTCAACTACAAGTAGAGTTGATTTTCAGCTGACTTTAGAGCTGCACCAAATTCTTTATATCTAGAACTAGGGCCAAATATTTACACTCACAAGAAGCCCTAAAAATCTAGTTTATAACGCAACCAACGGTGGTCAACCCCAACTTTCCTACACCAAGTTATGGCCAATTTCCCAAGGCTGCTCAAGGATGACTGTAAAATCTGCTGCTATAGTACTCAAATAAACTAATACAACTCAAGCTATATTTGCCAAAAAACTGTAAAATTTGTACCTTTAGAAACTAGACTCAGGGCACTACAAATCTCCAGAGATGTCATTGTGACAGCCCCACCTTCCCCTAAGGCGAACCAAAGGGGTTAGCGAACTGCCTGCCCAGCTCTCGCCAGGACTAACGGTTTCAGTTTAGAGCGATCTAATACGTTCCGGAACTTACAATCGCGCGTAAACAAGTCAAAATGTCAAAAATAAAAAAAATGAAAACAGAGTCGGCCATGAATAGTAACCGACACGTCAAAATCCAACCAAACATCAAGCAAATATTTATATATTGAAATTAAGCATATACAATCCAAAGTGACATACAAAAGTTATTCAAAAGTGGATACATGTATGGTTTGCCAAATCAAAAGAGAAACGGACCCAAAAGTACATTTAGTGTTTCAGTCAAGGAGCTATACAAAAGATATGTCCATCTAGCTCAATTCGGCAACCAACTATCAAATCCAGTCCAAAAGGATTTATTTTCCTGTAAGGAAAACAAAAGGAACAGAAAGGGGTGAGCTTGCGCTCAATGAGGTACCAGACATATAGCAGTAAAATCATGGCATTTCATATTTAACAAATCAGGTACACGTGCCAGATGTAAAGTAAAGGAACCAATGATTCAAATAGGAAGGATACAGGTGGCTCTCAGGAGCCAAATTCCCATTTGCGTCACCAAAGTTTGATCGAAATAATAGTTGACACTCCGTCAACGCTAAAGGAGTATCCAATACCGTAGACTCCACTTTCTCCGATTCCTTCCACCTCACATACCCCTACCGGGCCCGAAATCCAATCAGATCAGAAATGGTAATACTCGAGTATACCGGAATCAAGGGTCTCAATACCCAAACATCCCAAAACAGACTACCGTGGTTCGTTATCTAATCGACCAGGCCCTTGCCGGCCCGACTCGAGTAACTAGCCACAGGTGTTGAGCTCAGAGGTCACAGAAAGGTCGTTGGATACAAGCTTCCAAACGACGTCAGAACAGATATAGAGACAGATACAGATACAGATAACAGATTCAGATTCGCACCAAAATTTGGCATATGAACAGACAAGAAAACGAGTGTGATAAAGTACACCCTCGTCTCAATCAAAATAAACAGATAGTTCAGTCGTTCATATCACAGATTGCACGTACAGAAATCGAGTTAAACAACAAGTGAGGGGAGTGGTACACTCACCGGTTCAAGTACAGATACTTCAAAAGTTTTCACTTCAGATTGGCTTTAATCGCCAAGAAACGCTAAAATAATCAAAGTAAACCAATTGAAGGTTTCACATCCAGAATCGAGTAAACGGAATGCACAAGTGAGGCTCGACTACACGTTGTATGCCTCGCCAAATAATTACTAATGCAAGGGTGCAAAACATGATTTTTGGAAACGAAAAGATAACATGAAAACCTAGGCACAAACAACCCAAAAGCCCTCCATTTCTACCAAAAGGCAATTCAAACTTAAAGGAACCAAACGGCCTAGAAAATTGGACAGCATTTTCCCTAAATTTGCTTACTTTTCCAGCCGTCATGGCTTTATTATTTCCTCAGCCAGCCCCAAAGTCACACACAAAATAAGTTCATTCAATAGCCGTTCAGTAAGTTCCAAGTAGTACAAGTACAATTTAAGTTAGGGAAAAGTCCGGAAATGAAAGTCAAGCCCTAAAATATTCAAATAAACACAATAAGACTCGATTACAAGTCATAAACCAATTCCAAATACCACCAAAATAGGGATCCATAAGAATGTATAAGCACTAGAGTAAACTAGGAAAATCCGGAAATGGAATTAACTCTAACCCGAAAAAAAATAGTTTTTGCCATCATTTTGTGGTTTTGGTACCATTGGCACTACACTTATCGGATGGAGGTGCAAGATACACCGTTTCGAATCTAAGAGATAGGGCTACAATGTTGAAGAAGGCTACTCAGCTCAGTTTCGAGTTTAACCAGGTCAAAAATGCAAGATACTAAACCAGAACCGCAAAAACAGGTTTACAAACCGCATTCTGGTTCAAACATCATAAGTCAGGCTACTTAAGTCCAAAATAGGTAATTCCAAAGCTATCCGAAAGATAAGACATCAGGATACAATTTATCAGAAGGCACCAACAACCAAATCAGAATCATTCCTAACCAAATTAACCAATTACAGAAGCAATTCTCAAGTTCGGGTAAAAACAGGGCAGCAGGGGTATTTCAGTCTTTTCTCAAGCTACGTTGTTCCGATTGACCTGAAAGTTTGCAGGCATCTCTAAAATATCATTCCCTACAACTTTTATGTTTTAACCCAAGGTCAATTCAGCCCCTAGCTATGAGCTACAGTGCCAGGCAGAATGTAAGAACATGAAACCCTAGGTTTCCAATTTTCCTTCCAAAACAGAAATTTCTTGCAATTAACCACCAAATATACCTTCTAGTTTCATTCTATATCATTTCCAATCATCATACATAGCCACACCATAACAATCATATTAAAACAGAAAATCACCAATAATTATAAAACTTCACCAATTCAACCAAAAATCAAGATATAATCCATAAACTTACATCTTAAACTACCACCAATCATGAATTAAAATCATTAGATGGAGGAGAGGGGTTCCTTCACTACTCACCTTAGCAACACAAGAGAGAGAGCAACTAGTCACCTTAGCTTTCCAAACAACTTCACAACCAAGCTTAACTCCGCCAAACTAAGAGGTTTTATGGAGTAATTGGAAGATTAATCGGTTTAATTGAAAGATTGGGCAAGATTGAAGACAAAATTGTGGAGAGTTTTCTTTTCTTTTGTTGCTTGAAGAGGTCGGCCAAGAGAGGGAGAAAAATGGTGAATTTTTGGTGAATTTTGCTATTAATTTGGTAAAGGCATGAATAGTGGTCAAAATGGCAAGATTTAATCACATGTTGACACTTGTCACCCCATTAAATGCATGAATATCCTTTTGTTCCCTCTCACTCTAATCCATAAGGTATCCTCTAATTATCTCCTAACACCCGATAATTTAAGCCCAATATCCAAAACTTAACCTAATTGGCCGAATTTTTCCGAATTTTTCGCACTAGCGGGTCCCACGTCCGGCATACGCTCTTAATTTCTCAAAACCTAACCGATACTAGAAAAATCATCTAAAAATTCTATTGACTCATTAAAATTATCTAGCAATTTTTCCTAAGCAAGAAAATGCAGAAAACATGCCATTAAAGATAATAAAACCTAGAAAATGGGAAGGTTACGGGTTCTCACACTCTCTCACCCTTAAAAGAATTTCGCCCTCGAAATTTTCTTATCAACGGAATCTATCAAAATCTAAGGTACCCAACGGACCATACCTTCGACGTCCTTAGATGAGTCAGGACCTTGATGGTGTTCTAAAGAGTACACCTGAGCCGGTACCTTGGATCCAGTCCCTTCCTTTTCCGACTGTCCAGGGTTAGTCTTAATGGGTTGCGGGGTCCCTTTTCCTTTTCGCAATTGAACTGGGCAGTCAGCAATCCGATGATCGGCACTTCTACAGCGTAGACATTTTCCTTCTTTCTTCCAACAATCTGCCTCCGTATGATTTGGCCCTCCGCAATATCCACAGGGACCACGAGTAGCAGAGACCGGTCCCCCCTGAGATACATCACGCGATACCCCTGGTTGTCGTACTCCCCCATTTCCCTTTCCAATCTTAGGGGACGTACTTGTACCTTCTTGCTCAGAGCTACTCCCAGGAAAGCCCCTTTTCTTGGCTTGGAAGTTTTTCACCTGTAGCCTCGCATTCTCTACTCGTTGTGCCTTCTCCACTGCATCGCTGAAGGTGTTAATTTGGGCTACCGCGAGGTCCTTCTGGATTTCTACGTTTAGGCCCTGGACAAATCGCCGTATTCTTCGTTACTCGATCATGATGAGTTCGGGCGCAAATTTTGATAGACGGGTGAATTGGCTCTCGTACTCCGCTACAAATTGGGCCCCCTGACGAAACCGAATAAATTCATCATCCTTCCGCTCCTGAACTAGGGGAGGGAAAAATTTGGCATTGAATTCCCGCATAAAATTCACCCAGGTCCTGGGCATTTGTTCCCGTTCCCATTTTTGCCGAATAACGTTCCACCAGGAACGGGCCGCCCCTTCTAGTTGGAAGACGACAAAAGTCACCTGCCTTTTTTCGGTGTAATGTAGGGCTGCAAAAATATCCACCATCTTCTCGAGCCACCTTTCGACGACATCCGGGTCGGGCCTCCCAAGAAACTTGGGTGAAGCAAACTTTTGAAATCTTTCGAGAGCTCTGTCCTCGCTCTCGATATGGTTGCCAGGGTTTCCAGGATTAGGGTTCGGGTTTTGGCCCTGTTGCTGCACTACTTGTGCCAGCAAGTTGGTCATTTGCTGCATAGCGGCAGCTATTTGCACGTTGGGATCAACCCTCAGTTCAGGATTAGGTCCAAATGAGGTTTCCCCAGCACCCCTGTCCGGCGTGGGTTGCCTACGCTCGCGCCCACGTCCCCGGTCACTACGTGTTCCCTCCATTGATCTAAGTCAATCTAAGGTCGAGGTGCAAAGATAATATTAAAGATAATTATCAGCATAAGCAAATACCAAGAGGTACACATAGATCAAAAGCATACATACACACAAGTGGACCAAACCAGTCACACAGTAGCAGTCAAATAGAGACAAATATGAGAGATCCATGAAAGTAACGGGATCATCCGAAAGTACCATAGACAGACTAGGTCAAGAGTACAAAATAACTCACGAAAAGCTTTTCCCCCTCTAGGGCTCCGTCCATAATCTACGAGAACAACACCATCTAGATCTTAATCAAGGTTGATCACGCTTAACCACACCCGAACAAACCACACGAAATTCCATAGAATCGCCTTTCTAGTTCACCCAATCCTTTCTAACCTACGCTCTCATCTCTTTCGTATCCGGGCGCAAGAATCCCATCTAAGATAATTCACAACTCGAGCCGGCCGGTCCCAAGAGTAAATCATCCATATTATAGATTCCTACCCGACATACATCTCTATCTTCCTCAAGTTTCATGATAAAGATTTTTACACTTATAACATGCCTGGTTCATAACTTATGCTCAAAAGAGCACTTATACCTTTCGACGAATTCACGAAAGCAGGACCATAACACCACTTGGCCCCAAACTCACTCCGCGCAGAGACCACGCGAAGTGGCTTTGATACCACCTGTGACAGCTCCACCTTCCCCTAAGGCGAACCAAAGGGGTTAGCGGACTGCCTGCCCAACTTTCGCCAGGACTAACGGTTCAGTTTTGAGAGATCTAATACGTTCCGGAACTTACAAATGCGCGTAAACAAGTCAAAATGTCAAAAATAAAAAAAAAATGAAAACAGAGTCGGCCATGAATAGTAACCGACACGTCAAAACCCAACCAAACATCAAGCAAATATTTACATATTGAAATTAAGCATATACAATCCAAAGTGGCATACAAAAGTTATTCAAAAGTGGATACATGTACGGTTTGCCAAATCAAAAGAGAAACGGACCCAAAAGTACATTTAGTGTTTCAATCAAGGAACTATACAAAAGATATGTCCATCTAACTCAATTCGGCAACCAACTATCAAATCCAGTCCAAAAGGATTTATTTTCCTGTAAGGAAAACAAAAGGAACAGAAAGGGGTGAGTTTGCGCTCAATGAGGTACCAGACATATAGCAGTAAAATCATGGCATTTCACATTTAACAAATCAGGTACACGTGCCAGATGTAAAATAAAGGAACCAATGATTCAAATAGGAAGGATACAGGTGGCTCTCAGGAGCCAAATTCCCATTTGTGTCACCAAAGCTTGATCGAAATAATAGTTGACACTCCGTCAATGCTAAAGGAGTATCCAATACCGTAGACTCCACTTTCTCCGATTCCTTCCACCTCACATACCCCTACCGGGCCCGAAATCCAATCAGATCAGAAATGGTAATACTCGAGTATACCGAAATCAAGGGTCTCAATACCCAAACATCCCAAAACAGACTACCGTGGTTCGTTATCTAATCGACCAGGCCCTTGCCGGCCCGACTCGAGTAACTAGCCATAGGTGTTGAGCTCAGAGGTCACAGAAAGGTCGTTGGATACAAGCTTCCAAACGACGTCAGAACAGATACAGAGAACAGATACAGATAACAGATTCAGATTCGCACCAAAATTTTGGCATATGAACAGACAAGAAAACGAGTGTGATAAAGTACACCCTCGTCTCAATCAAAATAAACAGATAGTTCAGTCGTTCATATCACAGATTGCACGTACAGAAATCGAGTTAAACAACAAGTGAGGGGAGTGGTACACTCACCGGTTCAAGTACAGATATTTCAAAAGTTTTCACTTCAGATTGGCTTTAATCGCCAAGAAACGCTAAAATAATCAAAGTAAACCAATTGAAGTTTCACATCCAGAATCGAGTAAACGGAATGCACAAGTGAGGCTCGACTACACGTCGTATGCCTCGCCAAATAATTACTAATGCAAGGGTGCAAAACATGATTTTTGGAAACGAAAAGGTAACATGAAGACCTAGGCTCAAACAACCCAAAAGCCTTCCATTTCTACCAAAAGGCAATTCAAACTTAAAGGAACCAAACGGCCTAGAAAATTGGACAGCATTTCCCCTAAATTTGCTTACTTTTCCAACTGTCATGGCTTTATTATTTCCTCAGCCAGCCCCAAAGTCACACACAAAATAAGTTCATTCAATAGCCGTTCAGTAAGTTCCAAGTAGTACAAGTACAATTCAAGTTAGGGAAAAGTCCGGAAATGAAAGTCAAGCCCTAAAATATTCAAATAAACACAGTAAGACTCGATTACAAGTCATAAACCAATTCCAAATACCACCAAAATAGGGCTCCATAAGAATGTATAAGCACTAGAGTAAACCAGGAAAATCCGGAAATGGAATTAACTCTAACCCGAAAAAAAATAGTTTTTGCCATCATTTTGCGGTTTTGGCACCATTGGCACTACACTTATCGGATGGAGGTGCAAGATACACCATTTCGAAGCTAAGAGATAGGGCTACAATGTTGAAGAAGGCTACTCAGCCCAGTTTCAAGTGTAACCAGGTCAAAAATGCAAGAAACTAAACCAGAACCGCAAAAACAGGTTCACAAACCGCATTCTGGTTCAAAATCTTTTTGTGTCCTTTTCCTTTTATTATAAGTTTGAAAATCAGGACTAAAATCTTTTCCTTTTATAAGTTTGAAAATCAGGACTAAAATCTTTTTGTGTCCTTTTCCTTTTATTGGTTCTCAATTGCTCTTTTCCTCAAGTTGAACCTTTAACATTAGAAGAACTAGCTTCTTCGGATTTTTCACTATATTCATTCAATTTTATACCCCCACTATTTTTAAATGGAAATTTATCTTCATGAAAAATTGCATCTAGAGATTCAATTACTACATTATTTTCTAGATCTAGAAATCTATATGCTTTACTGTTTAAAGAATATCCAATAAATATACATCTAATTGCTTTTATTCCTAATTTTGGAATTTTTGGTTCAGAAATTCTTACATACGCTAAACAACCCCATACTCTAAAATATTCAATATTGGGTTTTTTGTTCCTCCATAATTCATGAGGAGTTATTAAATCTTTTTTACGTGGTACTCTATTTAAAGTATAATTAGCTGTTAAAATAGCTTCACCCCATTAATTTTTAGCTGCACTCGAATTTGCTAACATAGCATTTATTAAATCTATCAAAGATCTATTTTTTCTTTTAGCCACACCGTTTGATTGAGGTGAATATGGTGGAGTAACCTCATGTATTATTTCTAATGATTTGATAAAATTTATAAGGCCAATAGTATCATATTCTTTTCCTCTATCTGTTCTAAATCTTTTGATTTTTCTTTCAAAACGATTTTCAACCTCTTTAACAAAAATAGTAAATTTCTCAAAAGCCTCACTTTTATGTTTCATAAGGTAGATATAACAATATTTTGAAAAATCATCTATAAATGTGATAAAATATCTTTTACCTTCACATGTTAATATGCTTTCAAATTCACAAATGTCAGAATGTATTAATTCTAATAACTCTATTTTTCTTTCAACTTTCAAATGAGGTTGTTTAGTTATTTTAGTCATGCTACAATATTCATATTTTTCAAACTCATTATGCAATTTTGGAATTAACCCTATGTGGCTCATATTTTTTAAGTATTTGCTATTTATATGACAAAGACGTGCATGCCACATATTTATACAAGAAACGATATAAGCAGAAGTAGAAATTTCATTCATTTCAACATTAAGTTTAAACATACCATCACAAGCATAACCTTTTCCAACAAAGGTACTATTCTTTGTAAGCACATATTGATCAGATTCTATAGACTGCTTAAAACCAGCCTTATTAAGAAGATAGCAAGAAACCAAGTTCTTTCTAATTTCAGGAACGTGAAGAACATCTCTTAGGGTCAAGATACGCCCAGAAGTAAACTTTAGTTCAACTTCACCCATGCCTAGAACATTGGTTGTATGTGAATCTCCTAGCAAAACTTTTGTTTCTTTTTCAATAGGAGAACAACTTTTGAACCAAGTTGAACAACTTTTGAACCAAGTTCTATCATAGCAAACATGCCTAGAGGCACCAGAATCAGCCCACCGCCCTTCAGTATTTCCAACAAAATTGATTTCAGAAACCATAGCCACAAATGACTCTTCAATTAGTTGAGTCGCATTAGCTTATGGCTTAAAATTGGGTCCAAATTTTCTAAAACGACAATTTTTTGCACGATGACCCAATTTTCCACAAACAAAACAAGCTCTATTATTCATTCCAAAATTTGGAGTATTTGAAACTTGTTTTGAAGGGGGTCCTTGATTTGACTTTTTGTGGTTAAAATAATTTTTTGAAAACTTGTTTTTCATATTCTTCCCTCTAGGCTTCAAAAAGGCGTTATGTTTGTCTTGTTGACCCTTAGAGACATTTTCACTAGAAGTTAGGAAGTTTACCTTAGTACTCCCATTGAAATCTTCACCTTTATCTTGTTTTCTAGCTGCTTCTTCAATGTGCAACCTTGCCATCAAATTTGCTATTGTCAACTCTTGTTGCTTGACGTAGCCCTTTCTGAAAATCTTTCCATGATGTTGGAAGTTTGTCAATGATGGCTGCAACTTGCATTTGTGGATCGACTTTGACTCCTTCAGATTCAATCTCATGGACGATCATTTGCAAGTCATGAACTTGCTCTAGTACTGGCTTGTTTTTCACCATTTGAAACTTGAAATAACGGCTACAAGCATATTTTTTCGAGCCTGCTTCTTCAGTATCATATTTTTGTTGCAATGCTCTCCAAATTCCTTTTGCTGACGTATAAGATGAAGAATAAAAATCATAAAGTTTATCAGACAAACAATTAAGGATATAATTTCTGCAATCCTCCTCATCATTTTCCCATTTTTGAAGTTGTTTGGCATGATTCTCCCTTTCTTCATCAGTCATTGAACTGGTGTCTATCTTTTTTTGATTCTTTGTGGCTAAGACCCAGGCAACCTTCATTAGCTTCAAATAGAACATCACTTTCTTGGCCCACCTTTTGAAGTGTTAGCCACTAAAGCGAAACGGTTTGTTGAGATCACTAGATCCAATAGTGGCAGCGTTTGCAACATTGCTTGCAACTTCGATGGTACTGTGAATCGTCTTAAATTATTGTTCCTTTAGAACTTGATATGCACGATCAACCTGTAAAACAAAAGTCAAAGGAAGAGAAATAAAGTAATTTTGGCTAGGTGAGGCGCGAACTAGGTCGCTCTCTTAAGACGATTCGCGCCCCTCTTGGGATTATGCCCGGTGTAGAAGGTTGATAGCACGTCGCCTTTGGGATATAATAGCCCAGCCTATGCTGTTGCTTCTACTAAATCTACACAATTTAGAGAAGCTAAAGCTTTTCTTAACACCTAACTAATGCCCAATAGAAGTGAGAGGAAGATAGTGTCGCGCCCCATTTTTCGTAACGGAAATATAATGAGTTTTATAAAAGATGTGATTTTTATTTAAAAATAAATGAAAAGGACCTAGAATAGGACTTTAAAAAATGCGACAATTTGGATCCAAAATTTAGTCTAAAAGGGTTTTTAAGAAAAAATAGAAGTCGCCACTTGGTCTTGAGTTTTGGTGTATCAAGTCACCCAAAAATATTTTTTTACAAAAAGTAAAATAAAATAAAACCCTTTTTAACAACTCCATGTCTTCGAAAAACAAGAGAAAATGGGTTCGAGAGTCACGGTTGAAGAAAGGGAAGGCAAAGGTCCGATTAACTCAAATCTAAGGCACCCTTTCAACCTAGTTTAAGCTAGTTGCGAGGTTTAGTCAAAATTTTCCTAATCTAACCCTTAATTTTATCACGTTTGGATGTTTCCTATATGGATGCAAATCTAAATTTATAAAAATATCGAAAGGGACAAAATGTTCATTCAAGGGTTTAATTGAACCAATCGCATTAATTGCGAAGGTCAAAATAATTCCTTGAAGGTGTCACGAGTATGCAAATGATGAAATTAAAAGAAAAGAAAAGAAATTAAATTATATACATAGATATAAGTGATCAAAGAAAAAAAGGAATGCAACATAAAGGGTACGGGAGACAAAAACTCGTGACATAATTTTCTTATACATGGATTAATGGGATATTTAAACTAAAGAGTTATAATCACCCATTTCCCATGGTTGAAGAAATAACTCCCCTAATATGAACAAGCAAATGAACCTACTTATTGTACAATTTCCTAAATGAAATGCAATTGTAAATGATATGATTAACACATATAGAGGGTAGGGGATATAGGATAATATAATAAGGAATATCATGCAAATGAGAAAAGATCCTAAAACTAAAAAATATGCATGAAAATGTAATGAATATCACACAAAGATGAATCTAACGCACGAATGATCTAAGGGTCTAGCATTGGACTAACATATTTCTAAAAATCCTTACTAACGTTGGACTAGCAAGTAAGCGGAGGGGGAAAAGCCACAACTAGCATTGGACTAGTGTGGTGACGTCATGCATTTTTAATACATAATAAGACAAGTAGGCATAAATTAAAACAAATAAACACATAAGTGCACGTAGCACGTAACGCATACGCATAATATCTAGATGCAAAAATCCTAAGGAAAGCGGGTAAGGCACGTAACACATAAGCCACATAAACACACAACCTACCTATTACATCGGGGAGCGCTTAAATGCAATCTAAAAGGGGAAATAAAATAAAACAAATATATTTATCCTATCTATTACATTTTTGAGGTATTTAAATGCCTATCAAATAATT
>NW_020862949.1:0-33842 GCF_003713205.1 Coffea eugenioides
ACCCAATTCCCCCCCCCCTCTTGGTTGTCTTTGGGACTTACACTCTCTCTCTCATTTTTTTTTTCCAAAAGGTAATTTAAAGAATAAACGCAATAAGTTGACAAAAGTAACTAAATTCTAGCACACCCAATACACAAATAGACACACACACACATAACACACCATATATCTAGGAGACAGATGATCAAATACACAAATACATATCAAGTTAGACAGATAATCATATACACAAATACACAAACTAACGTCATGTAGTAACAATATAAGGGCGAATCAAAAGAAAAGGGGATGTCGTCCCAGTCACAGTTAAAGTAACCCTATCCGGTCTCTCACGTCACTTTCTATCCAAACTAGACGTCCATTGACCTTTTGTACTCATTCTAGCCAAACAAAACCTGTTCATGTTCCCAAAATGCAAGTCTCAAATACTTAGTATCGCCTCACGCTGGAGTACTCGGGCACGAGAATCCGAAATAAGATAATTCACCCCTCGAGCTGGCTAGTCCCAAGAGTAAACTATCTACAATCGAGATTCCTACCTGACGTACCTATCTATTGTCCTCAAATATCATAAGAAACATTTAAGGCCTATAACAAATCATGATTCATAACTTATGCTCAAACGAGCACTTAGCCCTTTCATACTTATACACCACTTGGCCCAAACTCACTCCGCGCAGAGACCACGCGAAGCAGGTTCTGATACCAACTGTGACAGCCCCACCTCCCCCTAAGGCGAACCAAAGGGTTCAGCGGACGGCCTGCCCAACTCTCGCCGGGACTCAGTCATACCACAATCAAATCCGAAATAAAACCACAAGATCAAATGAAATAACAGTGCAAAACTTAAAGTGAAACTTATATACATTGTTGTCTCAAAAAGGGAGTACAAACACCGAATATACAAAGGTTCTTAATCCTTCATACATCCAACTCGTGCCGAAAGGTAGGGCGAGAACCATTACAAAATCTGAAATTAGTCTAGGCTAGTCTATACCGAGCTCTCGTCCTTGCTCGCCTTCCCCTGTTAAGGAAAACAAAACTAAAGGGATGAGCTAAAAGCTCAGTGAGGTTCCGAACACATAATCAAACAATAAGTTCAATGCATTAACCATAAATAACCAATAATTCAAGAAACATTTACAATGGAAAGCAATACTAACACATTCATTAAAAGGATACGTGCTCACAGGGAGCCATTCATTCGTTCATTCTCCTTTCATTCCCTTATTCCTCCAATCATTTGAAATGCATTTTGATAAGTAAAACCCCTCATTTGCATTGACAATCGTTCATTCATTTCATTCACCCCCTCCAAGACGTTGGCCAGGCTCCACCAGACTACAAGGTAATACTCGAGTATACCAATCATTCACCCAGGGTTACCAAATCGCCCGATCGAGTCCGTTTTTGGCTCAAATCGATCGATAACGAAGGGCAGGGCCCAGTTCAGCCATCAGGCTTACATTCATGCACATATAATCATTCAATCATTGTAAATTTCACATTCATTTAGGTCGAGTGCGATAAAGTACACACTCACCTAGCAAACTCTTTTTCAGTAATCATTGAAAACATCTAACATGTTACCATTCATTCATAACAAGTCATATAATCAAGAACAAGCCACATAGTCAATGAAATTATAACAAACAAGGAACACTCACCTATTTAAGCAAAATAACGTCCAAAGTGTGACAGCCCCACCTCCCCCTAAGGCGAACCAAAGGGTTCGGTGGACCGCCTGCCCAACTCTCGCCGGGACTCAGTTGTTCACTAAAGTCCTCAATTAAATTACAAGATATATCTCAAATCAATCACATACACATCATAGACTATCAAATACACCTTTCGGCACAATATCCATAACTGAAACTACACTTATCGGATTGAAATGAATCTTATGGCGTTTCGAAACCAATACATAACCCTACATTTCCTTACTTTTCCAACCTACAAGCAACACCATTCCATCTCAAATCACAAAATCTTCTATAAAATAACATGTTTAGCCACTACAAACTACTAATCAACCATTATGAAAACAAAGAAGGAACTTTCTTAGCAACTTACCTCAAAAACTCAAGAAAGCTAGCAAACAACTCCACCAACCTCCTCAATCCTCCCTAGCAAGACGTTTCTATGGAGTAATTTGAGTTTCCAATGGTTGGAACTTAAGATTTGGCTTGGATTTGAAGTTGAAGATGAACTTTTCCTCTCTTTCTTTCTCTCAAGTGTTCAGCCAAGAAGGAAGAAGAAATGGGTTATTTTTGGTCAAATTTTTGGTATTTAGTAAAGGTAAGAAAGTTAGGTCAAAGTCCAACTCCAATCGGGTCGCGACACCTAACACCTTTTAATGTTATTCTCATCCTCTTGTCTCCCAATACAAATTAATCTAGCTAACCTCCAATTATCTCCTAGCATCTGGTAAAATAATAACACTTAGCACAAAAATCACTTAGTCTCCAAAATTTTATCGCGCTAGCGGGTCCCACGTCTATAATGCATTTCCAATATAACGTACACTAACTTGTACCAAGAAAATGACTTGAAAACTATTTTCACTTATAAAAATGTATAAAACTTTAATATTTTAAAGGACAGTATAAAATGTAGGCAAAGAAATAAAATAATGTTTAGAAAATGTAAAAATTTTCGGGTTCTCACACAAAGTATCCTTCCGGATAACACCCTCAATCACCAAGGAACCCTAATAACCAAGAGAAACTATCACAGTTCAACCATTAAGAGTTTAAGTAAGTCAAAGAAAATCCGAATACTTACTAGTACAATATATAAATGTGAGTTTTAAAGTAAAAAGTATACATTTAGATTTTACGGCCGAGAAAAGGAAAATAAAGAAACCCTAAATTCACACCTAAAGCCTCGCGTGATGAAATTAGGTTTTTGGCCGAGAAACCCTAGGCAATTCTTCTTTGTTTCAGAAAGAAATGAGTAACCATTTGAAGTGCAAAACTTGACATTTGTAGGTAAGGATCATGCTTAAAACGGTTGTCTCATTCACCATGCAAAAATGTAGAAGTTCACATGAAAGGTAGCTCGAATAACGCCATTAAGTGGACCTAAGTATGTCCAAGCAAAGTAAGTCCAACGCATCACCAAATCACAGGTCAAATCTCACTTTTACGCACTCAAACTACAAGAAAACAAACGGACAGCATCTCCCTTTACTTTCTTTACTTTCCATCCTACAATCAAACACCAACTCACATTCCAAAACAACGACAATTTCACATACAAATTATAGGCGATAAAATACACCTTTCGGCATAACAACCACAATTGAAGCCACACTTATCGGATTGAAAAGAATATTATGGCGTTTCGAAGCCAAGACATATACCTACATTTCTTATGAAGACCTTCAAAGCCAAATCGTGCATTTTCAGGGTCAAAAATGAAAATCTCCACGAAAACAGAAAGCTGTCCGCGGAATAGGGCTCGTGGGCAGTCAAGGGTATTTCGGTTATTTCACATGATACAGTACTCCGATTAAGCTGAAATTTTACAGGTAGCTAGCTAACTCAATTACCAACAACTTTCATGTTTTGGGTAAAGGTTGATTCGGCCTCCTTCAAGGACGAACATGCAGTGGAAAATCAAGGCAGATTACTAACCCTAAGCTGGAATTTCCGCACAATGTCTGAAATTTTTCGCAAACAACTACAACTAACACACAAATGCTTCATTTCTCACCATATCAAGCTATCATTCATGGCCAACCAATAACTATCATATAAAAACAGAAAAATTCCCAACAAAACAGAATTGAGCTAACTCTACGTCAAACCATAAAATCTGCTATACAATAACATATTTAACCATCACAAACCACTAATTTGACATTAGCATGAACAAAGAGGAAGTTTGTAAGCAAAGTACCTTAACACCTCAAGAAAGATGATAACTTAGGGTTTCCTTTCACAAATCCCTCCACTAGAAGCTTTAATCCTCCTTATCTAGCAACTTTGATGGTGTATTTTGCAACTTACTTGGTTAGAATTCAAGATTGAAGCAAATTGAAGTTGGCAAATGAAGTTTTCTCCCTTGGTTTTTCTCTTCAAGAAGCTCGGCCAAGAAGGTAAAGAATGAAGTCAAAATTAGTCAAAATTAAGGTTTTAGTAAAGGTAAAGAAAGTTAGGCAAGTCCAACTTCCAATCGTGTCGCGACACTTGGCACTTTTAATGGTTCAAACTTATCTTCTTTCTTCCAATGGTTAATCTATCTAACTAACCTCTAATTATTTCCTATCACCTTGTAAAATAATATCTCCGAATAAAAATTTCAATTAATCGCCAAAAAGTTTATCGTACTAAGCACACTAGCGGGTCCCACGTCTAGAATGCACTTCAAATTAACGTACACTAACTCATACTAGGAAAATGAATTTAAAACGGGACTTGCTTGTAAAAATGCATAGAAATTTTAATATTTTCAAGAAAAGTATAAAATGTAGGCAAATAAATAAATAATGCTGAGAAAATGTGAACATTTTTGTGAGAAGTTTGGGTTCTCACAGACGGGGTCGTGGTCGCTGGATTAGGCAACCCACGACTGAAAGGGGTACTAGGGAAACAACATCTGAACCAAACCCTGAACCTAGGGTCGATTCGAACGTGCAAGTGACCGCAGCCATCCAACGAATGACCGACTTGTTAGCTCATGTAGTGGAGCACCAGGGTCAAAACCCTAATCCCTACCCTGGAAACCCTGGTAATTATGTGAAAAGCGAGGATAGGGCCCTCGAAAGGTTTCAGAAATTCTCCCCACCGAAGTTTATTAGAGGACCAAATCCGGATGTGGCCGAGAGATGACTAGAAAAGATGGTGGACATCTTTGCTGGCCTGCATTAAATGGAGGAAAGGCAGGTGACTTTTGCTGTCTTCTAACTAGAAGGGGCAGTCCGTTCCTGGTGAACGTAATACGATAGAAATGGGACCGAGAACAAACGCCCAAGACATGGGTGAATTTCATGAGGGAGTTCAACACTTTCCTTCCTCTGATTCAAGAACGGAAGGAAGATGAGTTTATTCGGATTCGCCAGGGGACCCAGACTGTAGCCGAGTACGAGAACCAATTCACTCGACTGTCCAAATTCGCGCCCGAGCTCATCATGACCGAGCAACGAAGAATAAGGCGCTTTGTTCAGGGCCTGAACGTGGAGATCCAGAAGGATCTCGCTATAGCCCAGATTAACGCCTTCAGTGAGGCAGTAGAGAAGGTTCAACGAATGGAAAATGCCAGGCTACAAGTGAGAAACTTCCAGGCGAAAAAGCAAGGATTTCCTGGAAGTAGTTCGGGACAGGGGGATAAGAGTACCCCTCCCAAGTTTGGACGGGGAACTGGAGGAGGAAGGATGCCGAGAATGTCAAGAGGGGCCCTGTCAAGAGGTGGCCAAGTTGGGAGAGGTCAAAGAGGAGGTTTCCAAGGAGGCTCGGCTTCTGCATCTCACGGGCCCTGCGGGTATTGTGGAAAGCCAAACCACATGGAGGACAATTGCTGGAAGAAGGAGAGAAAATGTTTGCGTTACGGAAGTGCAGACCACTAGCTTGCCAATTGTCCGGTTCTATCACGAGATGGAAGGGGGAGTCAGCAATCGACGAGGACCAATTCCGAACCAGCTAAGGTGGAAGGGACTAAACCTAAGGTATCGGCTCGAGTGTATTCACTGGAGCCACAACAGATCCCCGATTCTTCTGAAGTTATAGAAGGTACGATTCCTGTATTCCACCGATTTGTGAAAGTTTTAGTAGATTTCGGTGCTACTCATTCAATTGTCAACCCCAATTTCATGTGCGGAATTGATATAAAACCTGCTAGTTTACCTTATGACCTGAAAGTTAGTAGTCCTACGGGGGATCATCGTTTGATCACTAGTATGGTTTATAAGGATTGTGAATTTTGGATAGCAGAGAGAAAATTGTTAGGGGATTTGATAAGTCTGTCCATCAAGGGGTATGATGTAATCTTCGGCATGGACTGGTTAGCCAGGTATAATGCTCAACTTGATTGTAAAAGGAAGGTGGTAGAATTCCGCATTCCTGGGGAGGCGACTTTAAGGTTAGATATAAGAGTTAGGTTAGCCTCATCTGCCTTGATCTCGGGTATTCGGGTTAGGAAATTACTAAGTAGAGGGGTGCAAGGGTTCTTAGCCTTTCTAATTAATACCCCCATCGATAAATTGAAGGTAGAGAATGTGCACGTAGTGAAGGAATATCCGGACGTATTTCCCGATGAATTAGTCACCCTACCTCCGGAGAGAGAGATAGAATTAAAAATTGAGTTGTTACCAGGGACGTCACCTATCTCTAAAATCCCATACCGGATGGCCCCTGCCGAACTTAGGGAGTTAAAGTTGCAGTTACAAGACCTTGTGGAACGAGGGTTCATTCGAGAGAGTGGGTCTCATTGGGGAGCCCCTGTGTTGTTTGTGAAGAAAAAGGATGAGAGTTTGCGGATGTGTATAGACTATCGGGGGTTGAATAATGCAATGGTTAAAAATAAATATCCACTGCCCAATATTGATGAGTTGTTCGACCAGTTGCAAGGGGCAGTGGTCTTTTCGAAATTAGACCTCCGACAAGGATATTATGAATTACTAATTAGGAAGGAGGACATACCAAAAATTGCCTTCAATTCTAGATACGGGCATTTTGAATTCGCAGTCAAGCCCTTTGGACTGACCAATGCCCCTGCTGCCTTCATGGATTTGATGCATATGGTTTTTAAACCCTATTTGGATCGATTTGTAGTTGTATTTATTGATGACATCCTGGTCTACTTAAAGACTCGTGAGGAGCATGAGCAGCACTTATGAATCATCTTGCAAACCCTAAGTGAGCATCAGTTGTACGTCAAATTTAGTAAGTGAGTTTTGGCTGGAGAAAATTTCTTTCTTAGGGCATGTAATTTCCCAAGAGGGCATCTCTGTTGACCCGGCGAAAGTAGAGGCCGTGACTGATTGGAAGAGGCCAGAAAACCCTACGGAGATTCGTAGTTTTCTAGGGTTGGTTGGGTACTATAGTCGTTTTATTAAGGACTTTTCCAAACATGCCGGTCCTTTAACCAACCTGTGACGCCCCCACTTTCCACAAGGGCGAACCCGAGGGTATCGGCGGGACGCCTGCCCAACTCACGCCGGGACTCACTCGCTCACAACAGTCCTCAAATGAAATACAAGATAAATCCCAAATATTACATCCAATTCTCAAAGAATTACATATCACGAGTACCAGAAAGTAAAGCCTAGAAAAGCTGATAACTACAACCACCACGACAACTATATACATCTTACTAGTCAACATATAACAAGTACAAATTCAACTCATCTATAATCAAAACACTAAACACCTTCCCGAGCGATCCCCGCGTCGGCCCTCTACTAAGGAAAACAAATGGAATGGGGTAATTTATATGCTTAGTGAGTAATCAGGGGTAAAAATGTAAACTCACATAATTAAACAAGTAAATCAAAATATTTCACATCAACAACAGAAAAGTAACATCACAATGGTAGGATATGGGTGGCTCCAAAACCAGTTCAATTCCCCGAGTTTGAACGCCTGTTGACACTCTGTCAACCAAAGTACTTATGGTCCGTAGACTCCACTTAACTTTCCCCGTTCACCTTATCAACCCCCGCTGGCCAGTCAACAGCACACAGCAGCTCGAGCGAAACAAAATAACTTAGCTTTCATCAAAGCTTTAACAAAAAACTAAATCCCAAGGTTAGCATGGAACTATTTTCGACCAAACCCCGACTGGCTCGAATAGTTCGTCTACCCATGGAACCGGGCAGGAACCAAGCCCTGAGATATCCAATCTCTCAATAGATGGTATCTCTAAAAGGTACACAACAAAGTACTTACCCCAACAGCACACAGCAAAAGGGGTTCAACTCAAATCAAGTAATCACACCCATCAGCACACAGCAAAAAGGTGATACTCAAGTCATGTAATCACCCCCATCAGCACACAGCAAAAGGGTGATACTCAACATAAGGCATGTATTCTTACATATGAAATCAAAACAAAGGATGGGCTTAGGTCGAGTGAGATAAAGTACACCCTCGCCTAAGTTTTCATTTAACATATACAAAGCACTTTAACAATTTCACATCAATAAACAACCCAATTACTCACTTGATAAAGCTTGGCACGAAAAATGATACAATTCACTGAGCCTGACCGTCACCGTCAAAAGCCTCACAGTCTGTATTGACAGATTATATACACATATAAGTGAAACGGCCATACAATAGCAGTTTATAACTTAAACAATCGAAAATGATCGAAAACGGTCAAAAATAATAAAAAACGGTCAAAAATGATGTTAAGGCCAAAAGAATGTCGAAATTGGCCGAAACGGCTGGAATGGTAACAAAAATACCAAAAATCGTCTTCTAGTGAAAATTTGGCGGCATGCCGTTTGTGTTTACCTATTTTTCAGCCATTTATGGTTTCAATATTTTCCTCAAACAGTCCCGAAGTCACACATAAAATAATCTCATTTCAATAGTCATTCAATAGGCTCAAAGTCATACGAGTACAAAATCAAGTTAGGAACATGTGCGGAAATGAGATTTAAGTCATAAAACAAAAGACAGATTTGACATTGTTTTGCGTAATGGACACAACCAAGGCTACACTTATCAGATTGGGATGAAATTTATAGTGTTTCGAAGCTAAGACAAAGGTCTACAACTTTGATGAAGACCACTCTGTCCAATTCATAGTGTAGATAGGTCAAAATTCTATTGTCCAAAACCAGAATCTCACAAACGGGTTAGCTAACCACACTATGGTTAAATGACAATAACTCAGGCTATGAAGTCCAATCGAGGCGATTCCAGGAGCGTTGGAAAGCTAAGCTATAGCCCTACAACTTCTATGTTTTGGTCAAATGCTAAATCAGCATGGATCAGGGTGAACAGATGCGGTCAAATTGGTGAAATGTCAAAACTGTCCCTAACGTTCTACCTGTGGCAGTCAGGGGTATTTCGGTCTTTTCAAAGGTTACGTTGCTCCGATTGAGCTGCAATTTTACAGGAACCTATAAAAAATAATTTTATACAACTTTCATGTTTTAGGTTAAGCCTAATTCGGCCTCTAACTTGGTGAACGAAAACCGGGCAGAACAGGGCACTAAGGATTTTCACTTCTGGAATTTTGCTTCATTCAATGTATAATTCACATTTCTAGCTGAAAACCATCACTACCACCTCATATATAAGCTTGTATACATCATATACCATCCATACAACAAGTATGAGAAGGAAATCAATCAAACCCTAACTCAAAAGCATCACTCCAATCATCCAAAATCTCTTAATTTAAGCATCACAATCACAATTCTAACATTAATACCCAACTTAATCATGATTAATGGAGAAAGAAAGGTTAATCAGCCATTATGCCTCAAGACAAGAGCTTGCAAGAGTGATCCTTCACTACTCCTTGAAATTTTTGGTTCCTTAAGCTTCCCAAACTTCCAAACTAGTGATTAATCGGTTTAGTTTTTCTTGTTTTCACTCAAATTGTTCAAACTCAAGATGGATTGGAGGTGTTTCTCTTGCTCTCTCTCTCTCTCTCTCTTAAGTTTGGCCCAAAACAGAAAAAAAATGAAGAAAGATGAACTCAAATGGAAGATAAGAAGGTGAGACTTTGGCTTGGTCAGGGAACCATAGGTGGTTGACACTTGTCACCACCAAAACCAACAAAAATTTTGTTTTCTTTTCCTTGCATTTTGGGCCACATATTTCGGTTATATGGCTGAGGATGAGGGAGATATTTTGCAAAAATATCAAGGGTATGTGGTGGTAGGGAAGTAGTGATCAAGTGGAGGGTTCAATCGGTAGTGATCGATATCCGTCGGTTCGAGCCGATTTTCTTAAATCGCATATACTAGGGTTTTTAACTTCTAATCACTAACTTATTATTATCACTTCTAATCATATAATATTTCCTCATCCAAAAGTCACTCTTACCTACCAAATTTGATCCTCACTCCGTACCGAATAGTCACACTACGGAAAAACGTGTAAACCCTAATTCGCTCTAACTTGGAAACGGACAACGAAAACCCTTACTTCTATATTCATTTACACTTATTGTGGGGTGATTGGGTAGTAGGGCCATAATAAATGAATAATTTCCAAATAAAAGGCATTTTTAAGAAAAACGTGAGGGGTCTTACAATTCCATAAATTGAATTTAGGGTTTCGGTTGAAATATGATAAATTCGACTAAACAAAAGATGATCCTGAAAGTTGGGGTATCACAATTTCCCCTCCTTCAAAGAATTTTGTCCTCGAAATTTTTTCTTTTTTTTTTCAAAAGGTGATTTAGTATGTAACACAGTAAATTGACTAAAACAACAAGATATAACACACCAAATACACAAGGAGACATATACACAATATGATGCACCATATACACCAAGAGTGTGAGGACTTGTAAATTCCTTATATATTTCTTGAAAATTCCCTTTTATTGGAAAATTATTTGGCAATTATTATTCTATACTATCCTACTACTCAATCACCCTAGAAAAGTGCCAATGATCATAGGAAATTAGGGTTTCCTTTCCGATTTCAATTCGAAGTGAAATAGGATTTTTCGTGTATCCGTAGTGTAATTATCCGGTACGGAGTAAGGATCAAATTTGGTGCTTAAGAGTGACTTTTAGGTGAGAAATAATATCTGATTAGAAGCAATGATAAAAAGTTAGTGAATAGGAAGTAAAAACCCTAGTACGTGTGATTTAAGGAAAAACGGTGCGAACCGACGTATACCGTGCACTACCGATTGAACATACTATTTGATCACCACTTTCTTACCATATAAGCTCATTAATATTTGTGCAAAATATCCCCTCATTCTCAGCTAGCTTTGGCCGAAAACGTTGACCAAATTTGCAAGGAAAAGAAAAAAAATGAGTGGAAATTGGTGATGCCACTTGTTGGCCATCTAGGGCCTTGACCAAGACCAAATTGTCTTGCCTTCTTATCACCATTTAGCTTCCTTTCTTCATCATTTTCTGCTTGCTTTGGCCAAGAGAGGGAGAGATACACCAATCCATCTTGAGTTTGAGTCACTTAAGTGAGGAAACAAGAAACTAATCCGATAAAAACTTTCTTTGAGTGTTTAGCTAGTGGTGTGTTGGTGAAAGTTTGGAAGGAAAAGTTAGGGCTGCTCTTGAAAGTAACTTTAGTAAGGTAATAATGCTGATTTACCATTTCTTACTCTTAATCTTGCTTAACTTGGCATAGCACCTTAAATTTGTGGTGGATGATAGCTATTATAATGATTTGGATGGATATAGTGTATGTTCTTGAGTTACATGAGTTAAGGTTTGAATGATTTTCTGCCTATGCTTGCTGTGTGGATAGTATATGTTGTATCTAAACTTATATAAGAGGTTGTGGTAGTGATTGAAGCAAGAAATGAAGAAAGTTTCCTTTGAAACCGTAAAATTTCAGATTTCTGGAAAACTGTAGCTCAGTTCTGTCCGGTTCCATTTCGTAATGTTATAGGATGATTTAGAATTAGAATAAAACAAAAAAGTTGTAGAGAATGATGTTTTATAGTTTCCTACAAAGTTTCAGCCCAATCGGAGAAATGTAGCCTGTGAAAAGATCAAAATACCCTCACTGCCCTAGGATGCATCCAGTGATCAATTTTAGACAGTTCATCTCATTTGACCGTGTCTATTCACTATGATCCGTGCTGATTTAGCCATTTCCCAAAAAAATGAAAGTTTTAGTACTTTGTTTTAGCTTTTCAAAGCCTCCAAGAACGCCTTAAACGGACTTTGGTAGCTTGAGATATGGCCATTTGGAGGTAGTACGGTTAACTAGCCGGTTAGTTGAAATTTGGTTCTATGAATTGGGAATTTGACTGGGTTACACTGGAATTTGGAATAAGTGATCTTCATAAAAATTGTAGGCCTTTGTCTTAGCTTCGAAACAGTATAAGTTACACCTAAATCCGATAAACGTAGCTTCGATTGTGTCCATTACGCAAAAACACGTCAAATCTGTCTTTTGTTAAACTTCATTTCCGTACATGTCATTAGCTTGATTTTTGTACTTGTATTACCTTGAGCCTATTGAACGGCTATTGAAATGAATTTATACTGTGTACGACTTTGGGATTGGTTGAGGAAAATTATGAAGCCGTAAATGACTGAAAAATTAGGTAAATACAAAGGGCGTGCTGCCCAAATTTACGCTCGAGGACTAGAGAAATATACTTGCAACTTGAGTAAGGGTTATGAGTGATTACTATTTGAACCATCTAGGATATTTGCGTCTTCTTTTTCCGAGGTATATAAGTAAGGACTTGGCCGAACTTGTACCTTTGAGAAATAAAATAATGACTACTCGGAGTATGTTTTCCTTATACTTTCGACTCAAAAGTTATTTCCAAGTATACATGTTACAAAATTTTTCAGTTGGAAAAGCAAACATGTGTTTCACGACTATTCTCCAAGTGAATTTCAATTTCTTGATTCTTATTGAATGAAACGTCTAAGTTTCGAACCTTAGTCAATTTTCAAAGTTCTTAAGTCAAGTTTTATCGCAAATTTGGACTCCGAACCCGGAGTACAACCCAGACGCGATCACTAGAGGCACTACTTTTGGTAAGTACTTCTAAATATCTGATTGAACTTGATATTTGTGATTTATCTTTGACTAATGTGATTACATGATATATAAGTGATTTGATAGGGCAGGGGTGTACTTTATCACACTTGCCTTAACGAGAATTGTTCTTGTTCATCGATTTCAATTGACTTGCTCTACATGTGTATGAATTATATCTTGACTGAAATTCCAAAAACCCTGTGGCTAGTTAATCGAATCGAGCCGGCAAGGGCCTGGTCGATTAGATAACGAACCCTGGGTAATTAGTGATGTCGAGTGGAGTGTTATCTCCTCGGCTAATCGGTATACTCGAGTATTACCACCCGTGTTTCGTGTGGCATGCGGGCCCGGTAAGGTGGTTGATCGGGGAACGGAGATTGACATGAAGTGGGGTTTTTCTGGACTAGATCATTACTTGAAAGTTGACGGAGTGTCAACTACCAATTGATCAAGTTGGGATGGAGCCGAGAGATGAGCTACTGTATCCTTACATGTGAATGTGAACAAGATATTTCTTGATTATCTGAAGTGCTATTTCTCTGATTCGATTTGTTTGCTCGCTATTTCACTATCACGCTGTTATTACTTTATTTGATGTCCAATTTGATATTTGAAACTTCACTGAGTTTTGGCTCACTCCGTTAGTTTTGTTTTCCTTACAGGGGTACGAGCGAGACGTGAGATGTGTAAAGACTAGCGTAGCCTAGTTGTTTTTGACTTTTGACTTATACTCGCGCTATCACTCGATTAGGATGATTGTAATTGGATTGTATACACTTTGAACCAGTTTGGGTATATAGAGGTTTTGTATATTGATTGTGCATCGATGTAAATTATAAGTTTGAATTGTGTCGTTGTTTATTATCTATGGATGTATGCACGTGATACGAGTGAGTGAGTTCTAGAGAGAGTTGGGCAGGCGGTCCGCCGAACCCTTTGGTACGCCTTAGGGGGAGGTGGGGTCGTCACAAAGAGACATTTCAAGTTAGACAAAGTCAAGTGCAGTAAGTACTATAAATAGAGGTATTAACATACCACAAGTAAATGACATGTAGGGACAATACAAGGGCAAAATGAAAGAAAACGTGACTTGTCGTCCCACACTCAGTGAAAATCACCCCCGTCCGGTTTCTTACTCCACTTCCCAAGGTGCCCGTTGATCTCTTATACTCACTCTTGCCAGATAAAGCCAGTTCATGTTCCCAAAATGCAAGTTTCAAGTACTTAGCAGCGCCTCAACTGTGGAGTACTCAAGCACGAGAATCCAAAATAAGATAATTCACATCTCGAGCTGGCCAGTCTCAAGAGTAAACTATCTATATTCAAAATTCCTACCTGACGTACCTATCTATGGTCCTCAGATACCATGAGAAAGATTTAAGGCCTATAACATTTATGATTCATAGCTTATGCTCGAACGAGCACTTAGTCCTTCATACTTATTAATCACTTAGCCCAAGCTCACTCCGCGCAGAGACCACGCGAAGCAGGCTCTGATACCATCTGTGACGCCCCCACATTCCCCAAGGGCGAACCCGAGGATATCGGCGGGACGCCTGCCCAACTCTCACCGGGACTCACTCGCTCACAACAGTCCTTAAATGAAATACAAGATAAATCCCAAATATTACATCCACTTTTCCAAGAATTACATATCACGAGTACCAGAAAGTAAACCCTAGAAAAGCTGATAACTACAACCACCACGACAACTACATACATCTTACTAGTCAACTTATAACAAGTACAAATTCAACTCATCTATAATCAAAACACTAAACACCTTCCCGAGCGATCCCCGCGTCGGCCCCCTGCTAAGGAAAACAAATGGAATGGGGTAAGTTATATGCTTAGTGAGTAATCAGGGGGTAAAAATGTAAACTCACATAATTAAACAAGTAAATCAAGATATTTCACATCAACAACAGAAAATTAACATCACAATGGTAGGATACGGGTGGCTCCAAAGCCAATTCAATTCCCCGAGTTTGAACGCCTGTTGACACTCCGTCAACCAAAGTACTCATGGTCCGTAGACTCCACTTAACTTTCCCCGTTCACTTTATCAACCCCCGCTGGCCAATCAACAGCACACAGCAGCTCGAGTGAAACAAAATAACTTAGCTTTCATCAAAGCTTTAACAAAGAACTAAATCCCAAGGTTAGCATGGAACTATCTTCGACCAAGCCCCGGCTGGCTCGAATAGTTCGTCTATCCTTGGAACCGGGCTGGAACCAAGCCCTGAGATATCCAATCTCTCAATAGATGGTATCTCTAAAAGGTACACAACAAAGTATTTACCCCAACAGCACACAACAAAAGGGGTTCAACTCAAATCAAGTAATCACACCCATCAGCACACAGCAAAAGGGTGATACTCAAGTCTTATAATCACCCCCATCAGTACACAGCAAAAGGGTGATATTCAACATAAGGCATGTATTCTCACATATGAAATCAAAACAAAGGATGGGCTTAGGTCGAGTGAGATAAAGTACACCCTCGCCTAAGTTCCCATTTAACATATACAAAGTACTTTAACAATTTCACATCAATAAACAACCCAATTACTCACTTGATAAAGCTTGGCACAAAAAATGATACAATTCACTGAGCCTGACCATCACCGTCAAAAGCCTCACAGTCTGTATTGACAGATTATATACACATATAAGTGAAACGGCCGTACAATAGCAGTTTATAAATTAAAATATCGAAAATGGTCGAAAACGGTCAAAAATAATAAAAAAGGGTCAAAAATGACGTTAAGGTCAAAAGAATGTCGAAATTGGCCGAAACGGCCGGAATGGTAACAAAAATACCAAAAATCGTCTTCTAGTGAAAATTTAGCGGCATGCCCCTTGTGTTTACCTATTTTCCAGCCATTTATGGCTTCAATATTTTTCTCAAATAGTTCCAAAGTCACACACAAAATATTCTCATTTCAATAGTCGTTCAATAGGTTCAAAGTCATACGAGTACAAAATCAAGCTAGGAACATGTGCGGAAATGAGGTTTAAGTCATAAAACAAAAGATAGATTTGACGTTGTTTTCCGTAATGGACACAACCAAGGCTATACTTATCGGATTGGGATGAAATTTATAGCGTTTTGAAGCTAAGACAAAGGTCTACAACTTTGATGAAGACCACTCAGTCCAATTCGTAGTTTAGCTAGGTCAAAATTCCATTGTACAAAACCAGAATCTCACAAACGGGTTGCTCAACGCGCACTATGGTTAACACGACAAATAACATACAGGCTAACTGAAGTCAATAGAGGCGATTCAGGGCGGTGTTGGAAAAGCTAGATACACAGAATATAAAATATATCTATGGTTTTGGGGTCAAATGCTAAATCAGCATGTATCAGGTTGAAGACAGCAAATGCCAGAGATATTGAAGAATAGATAGATAAGAATAGATACTAATCATTTCTACTATCAGAGAGATAAAACAGGGGATATTTTGGGCTTTTCAAGCTATTTTTTCGCTACACAATAGTATGGGTGAGATTTCAACAGACCACTATAAACACATAATTTATAGCTTTATATGTTTATAAAGAGCGACATAGCCTAATTCGGCCTTTAACTTGGTGAACTAAAATCGGGCAGAACAGGGCACTACGGATTTTCACTTTGAAATTTTGCTTCATTCAAGGTATAATTCACATTTCTAGCTTAAAACCATCACTACCACCTCATATATAAGCTTGTATACATCATATACCATCCATACAACAAGTATGAGAAGGAAATCAATCAAACCCTAACTCAAAAGCATCACTCCAATCATCCAAAATCTCTTAATTTAAGCATCACAATCACAATTCTAACATTAATACCCAACTTAATCATGATTAATGGAGAAAGAAAGGTTAATCAGCCATTATGCCTCAAGACAAGAGCTTGCAAGAGTGATCCTTCACTACTCCTTGAAATTTTTGGTTCCTTAAGCTTCCCAAACTTCCAAACTAGTGATTAATCGGTTTAGTTTTTCTTGTTTTCACTCAAATGGTTCAAACTCAAGATGGATTGGAGGTGTTTCTCTTGCTCTCTCTCTCTCTCTCTCTCTTAAGCTTGGCCCAAAACAGAAAAAAAATGAAGAAAGATGAACTCAAATGGAAGATAAGAAGGTGAGACTTTGGCTTGGTCAGGGAACCATAGGTGGTTGACACTTGTCACCACCAAAACCAACAAAAATTTTATTTTCTTTTCCTTGCATTTTGGGCCACATATTTCGGTTATATGGCTGAGGATGAGGGAGATATTTTGCAAAAATATCAAGGGTATGTGGTGGTAGGGAAGTAGTGATCAAGTGGTGGGTTCAATCGGTAGTGATTGATATCCGTCGGTTCGAGCCGATTTTCTTAAATCGCGTATACTAGGGTTTTTAACTTCTAATCACTAACTTATTATTATCACTTCTAATCATATAATATTTCCTCATCCAAAAGTCACTCTTACCTGCCAAATTTGATCCTCACTCCGTACCGAATAGTCACACTACGAAAAAACGTGAAAACACTAATTTGCTCTAACTTGGAAACGGACAACGAAAACCCTTACTTCTATATTCATTTACACTTATTGTGGGGTGATTGGGAGTAGGGCCATAATAAATGAACTACATCTTTCAAATAAAGGGCTTTTTAACGAAAACGTGAGGGGTATTGCAACATTCCATATTGAATTTCAGGGTTTCGGTTGAAATTGACGAATTCGACACCTCACACACCAAAGATCGCTCCTAAAGTTTGAAGGGTATCCAACCAGGACCTGGAACGAAGATTGTCATTTTATGTGGGATGCTGGGTATGAAGCTAGCTTTCGACAGCTAAAGAAAAGATTAACCATGGCACCGATTCTAGCTTTGCGTAACGGAATAGATAGTTTTACCATTTATACCGACGCCTCGAGGGAAGGTCTGGGGTGTGTGTTGATGCAAAACAAGAATGTGATATCTTTTGCCTCTAGAAAATTGAAACCTCACGAGCAAAACTACCCAACCCACGACCTGGAGTTAGCCGCAGTTGTTTTCGCTTTGAAAAGTGGAGACACTATCTATACGGGGTAACCTTCGAGGTTTACTCTGACCATAAGAGCCTTAGATACCTCTTCTCGCAAAAGGAATTGAATATGAGGCAGCGGCGATGGATGAAATTTCTGAAAAATTACGACTGCACCATCAACTATCATCCAGGAAAAGCTAACGTGGTGGCAGATGCCTTAAGTCGAAAGGCTCAAGTAGCGGGGTTAATGATTAAAGAGTAGGATCTGTTAGAATCGGTTTGTGAGTGGAAACCTTGTCTTGGAAGTCATAAGGCGATTTTTGGTAATGTTAAAGTAACGTCCACTCTTCTGGAATGGATTAAAGAGGCTCAGAAGGAAGATGCTATGGTACGGAAGTGGGGGAGAGAAAGTGGAAAAAGGGAAATTGTCAGATTTCAACTTCAGTCCCGAGGGAGTTTTGAGGTACCGAAACCGAGTGGTGGTACCCAAAGATGAAATGTTAAAGAAGGAGATCTTAGAGGAAACTCATCGGTCCAAGTATACGATCCATCCGAGTAGTAGCAAGATGTATCAAGACCTAAAAAGAGCCTATTGGTGGGACAACATGAAAAAGGAAATTGCTCAATACGTGCAAACGTGTCTCATCTGTCAACAAGTTAAGGCGGAACATAAAAAATCATCTGGATTGTTACAACCTCTTGAGATACCGAATGGAAGTAGGAAAATATTACAATGGATTTCGTTTCAGGTTTGTCGCGAACACAACGAGAACATGACGCCGTTTGGGTAATCGTCGATCGGTTAACCAAATCGGCCCATTTCTTGTCGGTAAACATGAAGTATTCCATGGAGAAATTAGCCCAGGTGTATATGGATGAGATAGTAAGACTACACGGTGTTCCAGTGCGCATAGTCTCCGACCGAGATCCTCGTTTTGTATCTAGATTTTGGCAGAAATTTCAAGAGACCTTGGGGACTAAACTCAACCTTAGTACCACTTATCATCCCCAGACGGATGGACAGTCGGAGCATACAATTCAAACTCTCGAGGATATGTTAAGGACTTGTATTCTGGATTTTGGGGGTAACTGGGGTCAACATATGACATTCGTAGAGTTTGCTTACAATAACAGTTACCATTCATCAATTCAAATGGCACCATACGAAGCACTTTACGGAAGGAAGTGCCGATCACCGCTTTATTGGCATGAAGTAGGCGAAAGGAAGGTTCTAGATCCAACAACTATTCCATGGATGGAGGATGCACGAGAAAAAGTCAAATTGATACGACAAAGACTCCAAACAGTTCAAAGCCGACAAAAGAGCTACGCGGACAATCGAAGAAAAGATTTGGAGTTCAAAGTTGGGGACTGTGTTTTTCTTAAGGTCACACCATTACGAAGCGTCATGGCGGGTAAAGGAAAGAAACTTCAACCAAGGTTCGTCGGAACTTTTCAAATTAAACCACCCACGCACCGCACATACTCCACGAAAAAAGGGAAAGTAGCATATCGACTTGAACTACCATCAAGTCTGTCCAGGATTCACGACATCTTCCATGTCTTGATATTTAAGAAATATTATCCCAACCCGACCCACATTTTACAATCGGAGGAGATTGAGATAGATGAGTCACTCACCTATGAGGAGAAACCTGTGCAGTTGCTTGACCGAAAGGTTAAGGAGCTTAGAAACAAGCAAATTCCTTTGGTGAAGATTTTGTGGAAAAATCACGGAGTAAAAGAGGCTACCTGGGAGGTGGAAGAAGAGATGCAAAGGAAATATCCTGAGCTATTTGTGGACCAAGGTAAGAAATTTCGAGGACGAAATTCTTTTAAGGGGGAGAGAGTGTGAGAACCCAAAAAATTTTCTTATTTTCTAGGCTTTATTTTATTTATTTGCACGCATTTTCTATATTTGAAAAATTTTCTAGATAATTTTTATGAGTGAATATAGTTTTAAAGTCATTTTTCTAGTATAACTTAGTTCATGAGAAATTAGGAGTGTATACCGGACGTGGTGTGACAGTCCCACCTTCCCCTAAGGCGTACCAAAGAGGTTAGCGGACCGCCTGTCCAGCTCTCGCCAGGACTATTTAAGACGGTTTATGACAAACAAAACGTGCCGTGAATACAGTGAGCGAGCGCTTAACAAAAGCAAAGATGCGACGAAATTGAAAATCATAACGGCTAAAGGTGAATATGCGTGCCACGTCAAATGATCCGACAGGACCCAATCGAATACAAGTAAGTTCATATAATCCTTGAAATGGACATATACAAACCAAACATACCACATGAACATGGGTACACGCTTTTATAAACCACATTCGTAATTTTACAAATTAAAAGGAAACATTTGAATCCAAGTATAATTAGGGTTTCCAACCATTGAGGAGTTATACAAAATATCTAAACTAGTTCAACTCATACTTCAAAATCACAGTTCCAAAAGTGGTTCCCTGTAAGGAAAACAAGGATAACGGAACGGGGTAAGCTAGAAGCTCAATGAGGGACCAAAAGTATTACAGTGAAAATCATGAGAAAACACTTTTAAGCCACATATACACATCAAGTAAGAGAAATAAACGAACACTACAATTTAAAGGATACATGTGGCCCTCAGGAGCCAAATCCCCGTTGAAATACTTGATCCAGCCTCGTTGACTCTCCGTCAACGTTTAATAATACACTCATGTCCGTAGACCCCTCTTACGTCAAAATCCCGTTCACCAAACATCCCCCTTACCGGGCCCGAACGCCGAACAGGAACAGTAATGGTAATACTCGAGTATACCGAAATCAAGAGTCTCAATACCCAAAGATTCCCCAAGAACAGGTACCCATGGATTGTCATTTCTAAACGATCTCATAACAAGCGCAAGTAACAAGTTCAAGTACATAACAAGTACAAGTAATAGATTCTAGTTCATTCAGTACAGGCAAGAGAA
This sequence comes from Coffea eugenioides, assembly GCF_003713205.1. Lineage (NCBI taxonomy): Eukaryota > Viridiplantae > Streptophyta > Magnoliopsida > Gentianales > Rubiaceae > Coffea > Coffea eugenioides. The sequence continues at coordinate 20,634 of NW_020862949.1, forward strand.
CGAGTGTGATAAAGTACACCCTCATCTCATTCAGAATAACAGAGTTCCTAGTTATTCATGTCACACATTTCAAGTATAGATGAACCAATTAAACAACAATGCAGGGGAGTGGTACACTCACCTATTAAGGTGAAATAACGTCTAGAATATCTTTCCGGGTAACACTCTCAATCACCGATGAACCCTAAGGTTAATCAAGAGAAAATATTACAGCTCCTCCAGCAAAAGCTAGGTGAATCGAAGACAATTCAAATACCACTAGTACAAAGTATAAATATGATTTTGGAAGTGAAAAGAGTACATTTAAACCAAAGGATATGAGTAAAATATTTGGAAAACTTATGCTCGCTCGTAAAACTTTGAAATATCCATTTGAGTCGAAGAAATGAAGAAAACGTATTTCTATTAGTCGTAAATTTCATTTTTTCCAAGTGTACAAGTTGCGGCCAGAGTCGACCTTATAAGCTTCGATAAAAGAGGATGCAAATATCCTAGATGGTTCATATGGTATTCGCTCTCAAATCGTTACCAAACCCTCGAGTGTAAATTTGGGCAGCACGCCCTTTGTATTTACCTATTTTCCAGCCACTTATGGCTTCATTATTTTCCTCAATCAATTCCAAAGTCATACACAATATAAATTCATCACAACAGCCGTTCAATAGGCTCAAAGTCATTCAAGTACAAGATTTAGCTAGGAAAATGACCGGAAATGAACTTTAAGCTAAGAAACCAAAAAGGCAGATTCACCGCTACTTAGCATATCGGACATAACTGAAACTACGCTTATTGGATTGAAGTGTAAGTTATACCATTTCGAAGCTAAGATAGAGGGCTATAACTTTGATGAAGACTACTTCGTCCAGTTCTCACCCTAACTAGGTCAAATTTATCAAAACAACCCCAGATTTTCCAGTTCGAAGCTCACTGTGAAATTCAACTAGCAGTCCTGATTCATTCAATCATATCTCCGCACACACAACTCCGATTCAGGTAATTCCAAAGCCATTTGAAAGATAAGATACAAAAATATAATTCTTAAGAAGACATTGACAACCAATTCGGTAATATTCCTGGTCAAACTAACCACTTACAGAGGCTGATTATCATTTTTGACAGAAGCAGGGGTAATTTTGTCATCTCACAAGATACCCTACTCCGATTGAGATGAAATTTTGAAGACAGCTAGTTAACATCATTTTCTACAACTTTTATGTTTTAACCTAAGGCTAATTTTGCCTTTATAATGGCTAAAATGAACCGGGCAGAACAGGGTCAGTGGAAACCCTAAAATCGAAAATCCCTCTAAAATCTGGAAATTTCCACAATAAACCACAATAATCACATAGAGGCTCCAAATTACTTCATATAAGACTATCAATCCATAGCTAACCACAAGATACTATATAAAACAGAAAATTCCTCAATAAATAGGAAAATTTGCACAACTCAACCATAAGTCATGAAATAATCCACAAACTAACATATTCAACCTCTATAAGCCTCCAATTCCACATTATTAAGGATAAAAGAGAATTTCCTTGATAACTTACCTTTGCAACTCCAAGAAAAAAGATTGCTAGAGCTTGTTCTTCACAAATGACTCCACCAAAGGCCTTAAACTAACTTATCAACTCACTTTTGTGGAGGAATTTGGAATTTAAACGGTAGGTTTGCAAGATTCAAGTAAAAAAGGAAGGAAAATTGAAGAAGCTTTTCTCTCTTCTTGTCTCCAAGGTGCACGGCTAAGAGGGAGGAAATAAAGATGATTTTTGGTCAAAAATTATTTTAGTAAAGGTGAAGAAGACTAGTCAAAAGTCCACCATCCAATGAAAATGCAACATGTGGCGTTTTTAAGATTATCTCAATTCTTTGTCTTGCAATACTTAATTAAATAGCTAACCTCTAATTAGCTCACAATACCATGTAATATAATTCCTGTATACAACTTCTCCCAATTAACCATAGTTACCACACTTATCGCACTAGCGGGTCCCACATCCACTGTACACCACCCTTAACACAGAAAATAACTTATATGGGAAAAATAATTTAAAAATCATATGTTCTCATAAAAATTCCCAAAATATTCATATAAGAAAGAAAATATGGAATTTAGGCACAAAAGACTAAAATAAATGCCTAAAAAATAAGAAAATGTTCGGGTTCTCACACGTGGGACCCGCTAGTGCGTAAGTGTGATAAATTCGGCCAATTAGGTTAAGTTTTGTATACCGTGATTAAATTACTAGGTGTTAAGAGGTAATTAGAGGTTACCTAGATGGATTAACATTAAAGAGACAAAAGGATAACTTTAAGCCTAAAGGTGCCAAGTATCACTTTTTAATTCAAACTTGACTTTGACCACTATTCACTAACTTTACTAAATAACCAAAATTTACCCAAAAATCATCATTTTCTTCAACCTCTTGGCCGAGACTTCTAAGGAGAGAAAAGAAGAGAAAACTCCAACTACTTCATCCATTTCTTGCACCAATCTTGTGATCCAACCGTAGAACTTCAACTTTACTCCATAATTATCCTTGGTCAAGTAGTATAATAGAAAGTGGTGGAGTTGTTTTGGAAGAAAGAAACCTAAGCTACTACCTTTCTTGAGGTATCAAGGTATGGTGTGTACAAATTCATAGTTTGTTCTTAATAATGGTTTATTAGTGGCTTTTGTGGCTAAATATGTTGATTTGTAGTAGGTTTGATGTTTGGAAGTGGAGTTTTGATGGATTTTTGATTTATTATTGATTTTTCTGTTTTTATATAGTAATTATTGTTTAGTCATGGAGTGATGGTTTGTTATAGTGTAAAATGGAGTTGGTATATGTTGGATATGATTGGTTGCGGAAAATTTCTGGTTTGGTGCGGAAATTCCAGTTTAGGGTTTCAACTAATCCTGTTCTGCCCGGTTCTATTCGGCCATGATGGAGGCCGAATCGGCCTTAGGGTAAAACATGAAAGTTGTAGGAACTGATGTTTTATAGCTTCCTGTAAAATTTGAGCCCAATCCAAGCAATGTAGAATGTGAAAAAAAAAATACCCATGACTGCCATAGGTAAAGTTTGGTGGACAGTGTTGACATTTCACCGCATCTGTTCACCCTGATCCGTACTGAATTAGCATTTGGCCAAAACATGGAAGTTGTAGTGCTATGTCTTAGCTTTCCAACGGCCCTGAAAAATCCTCAATTGGACTTTGGTAGCCTGAGTTGTTGTCGTTTAAGCATCGTGCGGTTAACTAGTCTGATCGTGAAACTCTGGTTCTGTAATTTGAAATTTTGATCTAGTTACACTACGAACTGGACTGAGTGATCTTCATCAAAATTGTAGCCCTTTATCTTAGCTTCTAAGTGGTATAAATTTCACACCAATTCGATAAGCGTAGCTTCGGTTGTGTACGATACGCTAAGCGACGTCAAACCTGTCTTTTGTTTTAGGGCTTAAACTTCATTTCCGGACTTTTTCCTAGCTTGATTTTGTACCTATACGACATTGAGCCTATTGAACGGCTATTGAAATGAGATTATTTTATGAGTGACTTTGGGGTTGTCTAAACCTTTAGCACCAAGTGTTCCTTATTTTTACTGTCAAGTTCTTTTGGCTTTGCATTAGTAGTATGTGGATTAGGTTTATGACTCGTGTTCGAGTCTCATTGTGTTTTCTTGAATGTTTTAGGGCGTGCTGGTGACCCAAGGCGCTCGTTGGGCGGAAATTTGTGAAATCTCTTTGTTTGATTGGTGAGTGTACTACTCACATGATTGTTACTTCATGGCTTTGTTATACTTGAAATCTATGATTGAAATGTTTTTGTTTACTGATGATATTGGTTGAGACGAGGGTGTACTTTATCACTCTCGTACTCTATGGCTTATGTGACTGGTTACTGTATCAATTGAATTTCTCTTGAATGTACTTGAACTGGTGTCGTTGGACGTGTATCCAACGACCTTTACTGTTAACTCTGAGTTCAACCCCATTGGTGGTCAATTGAATCGAGCCAGCAAGGGCATCGTCGAGGAAATTGATAAGCCATGGGGACTATTTTGTGGAATCATTGGGTATGAGACTCTTGATTCCGGTATACTCGAGTATTACCATTTCTGAACTGGTTGGAGTTCAGTCCCAGTAAGGGGTATGTGAGGTGGACCAAAATTTGAGAAAAGTGGAGTCTACGGTATTGGTTACTCTGTATCCATTGACGGAGCGTCAATGAGGTGAGATCAAGTATGGCAAAAGTGGAAAAGGCTCTTGAGAGCCGTCCGTATCCTTTTCTCTCATTTATTGTGTGGTGTTAGTTGTGCTCACTTGATGAACGTATTTGAATTGTGTATCCTTGTGATTATGTACTCCTTGAATGCCTGAGTCCTGGTATCTCATTGGGCGAATGCTCACTCCATTAAATTTTGTTGTCCTTACAGGGAACAACCTTTTGGAGACTATGATGTTTTGAGGCACGAGTTGAGCTAGTTTTAATATATTCTTTTGTAAAGCTCCTCGATGGTTGGAAAAACCCAAAATGTACTTTGATCCAAATATTTTCCTTTTGATTTATAAATTACAAACGTATGTGTATAAAACCGTTTAACCATGTTCATGTATCATATTTGGTTGGAAATATTCATTCTCTAGAGTTATATAACGTTATCTATATTCGATTGGGTTCTAGCTGGATGGTGACGTGGCAGTCACTATTCATTTGCGGTTCTGATTTTTTTTTTTTTTTCGGATTTCCGTTTTGCGATTTTGAATCATGTAAGCGCGCTATTTTATTCCAGAATGTTTTAAATTTTGTATAACTGTCTTAGTAGTCCAGGCGAGAGTTGGGCAGGCAGTCCGCTAACCCCTTTGGTACGCCTTAGGGGAAAGTGGGGCTGTCACAATTACATACCCCAGCGCCGGGCCAGCTCTTCTTTTATATAAGGCGATACTACTCAAGTATGTCAAGCGAGATCTCTCCAATAGACCACGCTTATACACTTTTCCCATGGCTCACCAAGCTTCTCGACCAAACCCATGCCGGCTCGAGTTGCAAGGTCGGCTGATGAGATTTGGGCATCCCCGTTATTATCACTGAGAGTCGAGGAGATTCACTCCAATCGACTTATGCAATCATAGCATAAATAATCACTGAAACACTTCACTTAAATATTCACTTCACGTAATTCACTTTAAGTAATTCAAATACATTTCACTTAAATATTCACTTCACGTAATTCACTTTAAGTAATTCAAATACACTTCACTTAAATGAAAACGAGTGCGCTACAGTACACACTCGACCCGGCATTTCAAAATACCCAATCACTAATAACAATTAAGCATGTAACACTTATTCACACACTTGACACTCACCAATCAAAAACAAGGAAGTAGTGCCCAATTGAGGGTTTAGGCGTCCACTGTGAGATCTTCTTGAAGGTTCCCTTGAGTGCCTGAGCAAATAATAATTTACAATCACGCACTATCACTTATAAACCCCTAGTTAACAAGGGAGATTGTACACTTGTACAATCTAAAAAATATCATGAAAGAGAGCCTTAATTACTTGAAAATCGAGACTCAAAAGTGGGGTTTAATAATGCAAGGAAAAACTGTTTTCCCTCAAGAAATCAATTCTAAAACGGTCATTCAATATCGAAGGGTAGTGAAGAGTTTCTAAAAACTCAATTCCCTTCAAGTTCAAAAATTTCAGTTTTAAGGAGTAATCTTTGAAAAATCATATCTTACACTTTGTAGGTCCAAAATTGGAAAACTTGGCACCGTTGGAAACTAGTTTGAAAGTACTAAAAGTTCCTAAAACACACTTTTCCAGGATTCTAAATGGAAAACACTCAAATTTCAGCTTAAATTGGCTGATTCGCAATACAAGGCAGTTTAGATCTTGGTTTTTGGCAAACTTTGGAAATTCGGTAAAATTCACAGAAAGTGAACTAGCCTCTGAAATTCACAGAACTATTAGAGTTCCAATCAAAGTTTTAAACACAATAAACAGAACTAGAATCGGAGTTTTGAGCGTCAAGATATAGCAGCTCAAAGTTAGCTAAAAATAAGGACTAATTGAACATTTTCCAGATTTGGAAGAACAATTTTGGCACATCATTTGTATATCGAAATGATTTTAGAATGACACCAAAATTGATACAATAAAACTTCCATATGAGGGCTATTCCTCTATCAAATTTTATTTGAAAATTCGTATGGGAAGGTAGTTAACAAAACTGCCAAAGTTTAAGGAATTTCTAAGGCAAATCTGTTTTCTTGCTTCCATTTTCTTTTTCAAACATTTTGCCCAATGAAATCAACTCAAATATGGCTCATTTGTGAAACCAAGGTCCAAGAAACATCTAATATACATTTGGTAGGTGATTGACATCAGAATTTTCAAAACAACAAGTCCCAAGTCAAGCTAGGCCATTCGGCTAGCCAAAATTAGGGGTTTCCAGATTTGGTACAGTTTGGTAATTAGACCGCATCTCACTCAATTCAACTTGAAATTGAGCATGGTTGGTGGCTTTGGAAACTACATTCAATTTCTACATTTCATCAGAAGGAGTCATTTTGAAATTCAGTTTGCAAATAAGAGAAAATGGAGCCACAATTTGCAGCTTCTACAATTTTCTCGGTTGCACTGACAGAACAGGGCAGCCGACTTTGATCAGTCACTACAGATGACTCACATCGAATTAGAAGGTACATGATACACTGTTAGAAAACTACGGATGTCTAGTTTCAAATTCCGTAAACAGTACTTGATTCCAACATCTGAGCAGAGAGTTATGATCATTCAAAGATGCTTTGTCCAGACCACCTGAACACAGTTTTCCAGATTTCTAAAATTTCGAAATTCCAACTTTTACTCAACCAATTCACATGATTTTTGGTGGAAACTTTCCACATATCCTATACAACATATCTAAATCAGTTTCAAGGTCATTTGAGCAATAAAAATTTGAATCAAACCTTCGAGAAAAACAGGGCAGATTCGGTCAGATTTTCCCCATGCAATCCCTTCTGTTTTCCTCCCACTTCCAACAAATCTCATCTTGTTTATCACATAATTAATACAAACAACACTTATCATCATCATATCAGTCCTATATAATCAAGGTGGGATTTCATAGAGCCCACTCTAACCATTTAAATCCAAACAACAACAATAACAATGAAGCTACAAGCTTCCTAGCAAAGATTAACCCACTAAAGCCAAGGTTAGATAGTTGGATGATTACTACCTCTTAGATGATGAAAAACCAGAAATTTTGGTCACCAAAAGCTCCAAGAAACTCGGCTGGAAGGCCTCCTCCTCCAAGCCAAGGTGAATCTCCAAGTAGTTAGAAGTTGAATGGTGTTTTTGGGGCAAGATTGGAGCAAGAATGGTGCAAGGTGAAGTTGGGTTTTCTCCTTCTTCTTCCTTGTGTGTTTCGGCCAGGCTAAGAGTGAGGAGAGAGAGAGAAATCTGGTGAATGAAGCTTCTCTTGGAAGCTCAAAGACTTGGGGCCAAAGTTTTGTCCAAATTTCAACTACAAATAGTGTCGCGCACGAGCGTTTCGTGTCCATTTTCTCTCGGGTTTGCTTCACTTGTGCACTAAACCTCTAATGTACTTCCTTTAACATTATAATTATTCACTCTTAGTAGTCTAGAATAAATTTCTTAAATCTCCATTTAACCATTCCGGCTCGATATACGCAAACTTCCGATTTGCGCGCGTTAAAGCGAAACCTGAATGAAATTCTTGTAATGATAATATAAGTAACTAATATTAGGGTAATTAACCATAAAAATAGTTATCTTAGAAATAAAAACATGAATCCTCATACAAGTCTAGTATTAATTCCTCAAATCCCCAATTAGTTTGTACTGGCGCGACTTTCGGGAATCTTTCGACGCGCGTACGGTATAAGCTTAATTTTTACTCACTTATATCTAATCTCTCAATTAACTTTTTTTAGTCTACTATTGATCATTCTTAATTCTCTAAAATTATTGCACTCTCGAATCGAATTTTACCTCGAAAAGCATGTACTCGTTATTCCTCACTAAACGAGTCTTCGAAAAATAAATTTTTCTGATGAAACGTTTTAAAACATAAGGGAGACATTATTCTATACAAATGGACTTAAAATGGTTGAAATAAATTATTCGGAGAAAACAGGTGAATGAGTAATTAAATAAGCCAATAAATTACAATAAAAATAAGAGAATTTTCTGGTCCTCACAACATGTGCCTAGTTATTGTCTTAAAAATAGTGGTCTCAAGATATATTAAGAAATCTGCAATTATGAGGGTTCATGTTATGTTTAAATAGTGGGGCTTTAAAATTTTCCAGTTTTGTCTTCTACTTTTATGTTATAAGAAAGTACATTGACATCTTTCTTCCTATTCATTCCTAGTCAAATGTTTTTTAACCCTTGTAGACCTCGTGCAAATTGATGTAAAACTATCAGCATTTTATCAGATAAATGCTACATTACTTTTTGTGGAGAATGTTGCATAGTCTATTATTCTATATTCTTTACTCAAAATTATGTCTAGTCTAAGGGAAGAGATTGAAAAAAAAAAGGAATAATCACATGACTGTTTCCATGTATATATCAAAATGAAAAAAATATCTAATTATCTCCTCAGCTCATGAATCAGAAAATATACATTGGAGTATGATATTTGTCATGCTCGGTGTTTCTTAACCTGTTTTGGGCAGTGTAGATTGGTAATCAAGAAGAAGTGGGGCTTAATGTGATGGTACTTGAAATACCTTTATGGTACTTTTGCAAAAGCAAAAATCCAATGAGTTTCTGTAAACAGTTGTTAGTAATTTATCATCCATTAGAAACAAATTGAGATGCATATATATATATATATATATTACCTATGAGATGCATATACATCCATAAAAATTAGTAGTAGCGTACTGTTACTGATACCCAGTAGCAAGGCTATTGGCTACTGAAGCGGCAATGATGAAAAATAATGTGACTTCACTTGATGTGAGCAAATATATGCCTATATTATTTGGCGATTATAAATGGATGAGCAATTTTCTCTCCAAAAGATTGGTTCAATATATTTGAATCATTAAGAGAGTTATTTGAAAAAAAAAATATCAAGAATATCATATCTTTACTATTTTATTTGTGTAAAGAAAAAAATCTCTAGATTGACTCAAAGATATGATATACATCGAGGGGGATAAGACAAAAGTCCAATATATGTTAAAATTTACCTATGAGGATACAACCACTTAGGGACCAGAGATCCCAAAACTAGATTGAAGACAAACAAAACATAGAATGGTTTGATTGATTAATATGTACTACTTTTATTATATTGTCTATCCCTATGGTGTAAGTGCATTTGTGATCCTATGATGATATATGAGGTTGCGATTTTTAATTCCTTAATAAGTTCTGTAGTGCTTATGGGTAGGATCAACTCATGGGAGCATTTTGGATAGATTCACCTATATAAATGTGGTCATGGGAGCATCCTAAATAGATTCACCCAATTCTCTAGAACACTCATAAAAATCTAGATAAAGCACGAGGTCATAAATGTGTTGGCTTATAAAACCTGCTTTAGAACATTGAAAGGTTCATATGTGTGATACGATTCCACGTGCCCTGAAGTAGTCATCGTTTAAAGGCCAAGTTAACTTTGACTCTAGTACAGGAATTACTGAACACTAAGTGAAAGTGTAAAGGCATTGTCACCTTCATTATGCATGAACTTTTAATCTTTGCCCTATTAAATGTTGAGTATTGAGTGTTATAATTTTTTATTAAAATAAGTAGAAAAGTCACATGTTTATTTTGAATTCAAACACAATAAATTACAAATTCTTTAATGAATTTTCAGCTACAAATTCAATCATTCAAAAGGGTAACTTATATCTTTAAAACAAGATTTTTGTCTCAAATTGTGTACCCTACAAATTCAATCATTCAAAATTCTTTTACTGAATTTTTATCATCATACAATGAATCTAGTTTTTTTTTTTAATTTGTAGCTGAAAATATGAGATGTTAATTCTTCTTAATGTTGGTATTTTAATACTCTTAATTTCTCAACCTATAAATAGAGGTTTCTATCAAGCATGTCTTACACATATTTTGCTATTTCTGGACAATCTTCTACTTTTCTTTCCTTCACTACTATTGGAGTTTATAGGGTAAAGAAGGGTGTTATATGAGGTTTTTGTCCTACTCCAACAGTGTGATTGGAGTAGACTACAATGAGATAAGCTGGGCTATTGTATCTTGGAGGAGACATGCTGAAACTTACTATACCGGAAGATACTCTATAGGGGCACGAATCGTTTTAAAAAGAGCGACCTACTCTATGTGTCAACCTACACCTACAAATTATTTGCCTTTTTTAATGCAATATTTTGAGGTAACATATTTTTGTTAATTTCTTTGTTAAATTTGATTAGAGAAATTATTGTTATTTATATGATTATTTTGGCCCAGGACCAATAGGTCTACTCTAATTTGATAGAAGGAAATACCTAGCTTCATGCTCCTCTTATGGCTATTTATGGTATTTGAAGTTGCATACCATATGTTTGATTAATTGCTCCATAGACCATTAGACAGATTTAAGGCACAAACGAGACTTGAGTTGTATTATTAGATTATCCTTAATCAATTTATCTTTCCACAAATGTAGTCTGGAAACATGATTGAAATCATAATTCAAGGTTGATATTGGATACAAATTCAATTCAGACATGTTGGTTAGCTTTAGCAATAGATTTGTCCATGCTCTAAATTATTGCTGATTTGTCTTTGTTGTCAATCAGTTTGACTTGGATCTTGTTTCGGCTAAATGTTGTCCTTTTTTTTAAATATCTTTCTCCATGTGCCTACTCAAACTACATGCTTATGTTTTATGCATCTTAGCCAAAACTCACAATGTTTGCTATTAGGAGTGGATTGAAGTGTATTGTTCTCAGACTAGCATATTTCTCTTTAAGGGGAAGCCATCGAGTGATTTATTTTGGTCTAACATGGTATGAGAAACTCATAGCCACATGAATGTGTTTATTCCTTACCTCACTGAATTTTCTCAATGGATAATTTTAGAAACCTCTCAAGAGATTTGTGACAATCACTTAGGACCCTTAAACTTTAAAAAGTTTCACTCACCTCTCCGATTTTTAACCTTTTGTAACATTGTCAACCTATTTCAAAATATATAATTAAAGAACTCATTTGTTGGAATGGAGAATATATTTTTATTCCAATATTGCCCTTTTCCTGTGAACTATTTTGTTTTCACAACAAATCTTGTTAATTCCAATTTTCCATCGAAGTCATTTTCCTAGAAAATCACTTCCTTCTCCATAATTTTCCAGCGCTTGGTTATTTAGTGAAAATATTTTCCAAATTCCTTTTTTCATAATTTTTTGATGTTTGGTTTGTCAACAAAAATATTTTCTGACTTCCTTTTTTAGTGTTTGTTGATATGTTGCAAATGTTTTCCTATTCTCAAAACATTCATCTGATTACAAGTTATTTTTAGTTTCTATTCATTATAATCATATTCTCATTTTTATAAAATATTTATTCAAATTACACCATGAATCCTTAAATGGAATTATTAATGATACTGATGAATTCGCTTTTGATCTCCCTTTTTTTAAAAAAAAAATCATAAAGGGGTGAAAAGTCTCTTTTATCAAATTGGATGCCGTGACATTTTCTCTATTGTCTCAGAACAGTGATATTAGAAAAAATTAGGTAACCACTATACCAGAGGCAACATTTTTCATGAAATACACAAATAGTAAAACTAATCAACTAGGCACCTATTATTGTTATGTATTGGAAATTGAGCAGCATATATATAATCGCTTGTTATTATACTTCCAACTCTAAAGTAAGAGCAACTCAAAAATAGCTCTTCTCATAATCCGTTGATACTGTTGCAGAGACAATTATAGAAACATGGAAAGTATTTCATTCGACACCCCAATCTTTCTTGAACCTCTCGAGAGAAATCAAACGAATTTTTTGACTCTTCACCATAAATGCTTTTCCCAGCTTCTCATTTTGCACCAAATGATCAAATACCAAGTCTAGAAATTCTTCGCTATAACCTTCTATTTTCATAACCTCATTATGTAGTTGGTTTATATCAAGCTTGTTTGCACTAATTTTGTTCAAAGTAGCCGCCACTTCTCCAAGTTGTTGAGGCATCCTTTCAATGTCTTCATTGCTGCGATTTTTTTTTACGATATTGTTTGGTTCTCGATGATGTTGCTCTCACTTTTGAGGGTTTTACACTAGTTACATCCTTTTACACCTTTTCTCTACACTTGTTTTAGGAACAAATGGAGTTTCCAAATTCACATCAACAAATGATTTTGCAAAAAACCTAGTCACCAGATCTTTCCCAACCACAACAGTCGTTTCATCATACAATTTGAAGCATTCACTATGCATGTATAACAATGTTAGAAAATTTTCAAATCAAACAAATCAAAAGCACAAATAGATGTTTCGAGTTCACCACAACCACTTTGCATGGGTCAACAAAATAGAGTAACGTGGTTCTTGAAGTGCAGATATAAGCTTAGATTGAAGAATGAAATTAATCTTCTGAAAGTTCAAATGTGAGAACCCATAAAAACCCTAATCTTTTCCGAGGGTTTTATTTCCTTTAATGGCATGTTTTCTGCGTTTTCTGGCTTAGGAAATTTTCCTGATAAATTTTTATGAGTAATTATAGTTTTTAGATGATTTTTCTAGCATTGGGTAGTTTTTGAAGAATTAAGAATATATATTGGACGTGGGACCCACTAGTGCGAAAAGTTCGGAAAAATTCGGCCAATTAGGTTAAATTCCGGATACTGTGTAAAATTTATCGGGTGTTAAGAGATAAGTAGAGTGTGTGAAATGATTGATGTGAGAGAGAAAAGAAAGGATAGGAATGCATTAATGAGGTGCCAAGTGTCATGGTATCATTGGATAGGATTTAAGAGTTACTATTCCAATTTTTGACTTTTTGACCAAAAGGCTAAATATCTTAAAAATTGCTCAAAATTCACTCATTTTTACTCCTTGGTGGCCGACTTCCTCAAGCTCAAGAAGGAAGAGAATTGCTTCAAATTTCAAGCTTCCATTTAGCTCAATCTTCCAAACCAATTGCATCAACTAGTTTCTACTCCATAAAAGCTTTCCATTAGGTGCTAGTGAGTT